>NW_028317980.1:4645000-4825000 GCF_062004578.1 Staurois parvus | reverse complement strand
TGCCCGATAAGCGATAAATAAGGAGGAACCAGGAAAATCGGGCGATGCCATTGCCCCACTAACAGCGAAAAATGACCTATCATTCTTAGGTCCGAAAATCATTCGGAATTCGAACCATGTATGGCCTGCATTAGGATCATTCATTTTTTCCCAATTTGCACATACAGATTCACTGGACATAATACCTGTGCTTTTTTATGTATTTATTTATTTATTTTTTTAGACCCCTAGTTTTAGTGATCACAAAGTCCACTATATCTGTGACCTGTCCACTTGAGGATGATTCAATGGTTCCTCGTTACCTGTAAAGTCAAGTTTTCTACATACAGTGGCATTGCAGTCCTTGCAGAGTGCCTGAGCTAACTTGTAGTTGTTGATTCACATAACATAGGGCAGAATAGTAAGTAAAGTATATATATACTATGCCCCCTAATATATATATATATATATATATATATATATATATATATATATACTATGCCCCCTAGACCCCTAATAGCTGTGCTTTTTTTTTTTTGCTTTTTTTTTTTTTGCTTTTTTTTTTTTTTTTTTTAGACCCCTACTTTTAGTGATCAGCAAGTCCTCTTTATCTGCGACCTGTCCACTTGAGGATGATTCAATGGTTCCTCGTAACCTGTAAAGTCAAGTTTTCTACATACAGTGGCATTGCAGTCCTTGCAGAGTGCCTGAGCTAACTTGTAGTTGTTGATTCACATAAAGTAGGGCAGAATAGTAAGTAAAAACACGCTAACACAAGCATGAAATTGGACCTGGAAATCCAGTACTGTGTGAGCACCACCCTTAATACAAATGAAATGATCTGAAATGACCCCCCACTAAGACGCATGCATATGCAGATACCTACCCCATGGCTACATGTACTGTTCTCAATAACACAAAGTTATGTACGTTCTTTACTAGGAAAATTACCATATGCCCCGCCGAGCGCTGCGTAACGTTCACCCGCCTTCCCTCTTAGTTTTCTGTACCGCTGTTCCAGTGATTCATCGCTCTTCTATTGGTGAGACATCAGCATCTCTTAGTATAATCAGGAAAAAATGTATTTTTATGACAAAGACGCTATTCTTACAAATGAGCCAGCTTGGAAATCATTAAATGAAATACAATGAGCACAGCTTCTCCAAAGACTCGGGTCTTCTCTCAAGCTGAATTTGTTTCCCAAGTGACAGTTTTCGTTGAAGTCACTTCGGCTTGCTTTAGTGAAGTGTGTGTGCACCCCGACAATCCACTTCTCTCATTTACTTCCTTTTGTTGGATAATTAGACCATTAAAAAAATTTTGTTTGGAAAGTGCAAAAAATGCCTGTGAATTTTGCCAGAAATGATGTGAGCTGACAACCTTCTGTGATCTCTGCCTGTGTAGAAGGAGGGGTTATGGAGGAGAGAAGGAGGAGTTATGGAGGAAGGAAGGAGGGGTTATGATGGAGAGAAGGGGGGGTATGGAAATGAGAATGAGGGGTTATGAAGGAAAAAGAAGGGGTTATGAAGGGAATAAGGAGGTGTTTTGAAGGAGGGATTATGGAGATGAGAAAGAGGTGTTTTGAAGGAGAGAAGGGGGGTTATGGAGATGAGAAGGAGGGGAAAAGGAGGAGAAAATAAAGGGTTATGGAGATGAGAGAGAGGGGTAATGGAGGAGAAAAGGGGGGAGGGGTTATGGAGATGAGAAGGAAGGGTTATGGAGGAGAGAAGGAGGTGTATTGGAGGAAAGAAGGAGGGGTTATGGAGATGAAAAGGAGGGGTTTAGGGGGAAGAACGAGGGGTAATGGAGAGGAGAGGGAGGGGTTATGAAGTTGAGAAAGAGGGGTTATGGAGGAGAGAAGGAAGGGTTATGGAGATAAGGAGGGGGTTATGGAAGAGAAAATTAGGTGTTGTGGAAGAAAGAAGGAGGGGTCATGGATATGAGAAGGAGAGGTTATGGAGGAAATAAGGAGTGGATATGGAGATGAGAAAGAGGGGTTATGGAGGAGAAAAGGAAGGGTTATGAAAGAGAAAATGTGGTGATGTGGAGGAAAGAAGGAGGGGCTATGGATGAGAGGAGGGTAATGGAGGACAGAAGGAGGGGCTATGGAGGAAAGAAGGAGGGGTTATGGAAGATAAAATGTGGTGTTGTGCAGGAAAGAAGGAGGGGCTATGGAGATGAGAAAGAGTGGTTATGGAGAAGAGAAGGAGGGGTTATGGAGGAGAGAAGGAGGGGTTATGGAAGAGAAAATGTGGTGTTGTGGAGGAAAGAAGGAGGGATTATGGAAGAGAAAAGGAGGGGTTATGGAGATGAGAAGGAGGGATTATGGAGGAGAGAAAGAGGGGTTATGGAGGAGAGAAGAAGGGGTTATGAAGATGAGACGGAGGGTTTATGGAGATGATAAGTAAGGATTATGGAGGAGAGAAGGAGGGGTTATGGAGATGAGAAGGAGGGGTTATGGAGTAAAAAATGAGGTGACTTGGAGAAAGAGAAGGAGGGGTTATGGAGATGAGAAAGAGGGGTTTTGGGGTAGAGAAGGTGGGGTTATGGAGGAGAAAGAGGGGTTATGGAGATGAGAAGGAGGGGTTATGGAGGAGAGAAGAAGAGGTTATGGAGGAAAGAAGGAGAGGTTATGGAGATGAAAAGGAGGGGTTTTGCTGGAGAGAAGGACGGGTTTTGGAGGAGAGAAGGAGGGGTTATGGAGATGAAAAGGAGGGGTTATGGAGATGAAAAGAGAAAATGTGGTGTTGTGGGGAAAAGAAGGAGGGGTTATGGAGGAGAAAAGGAGTGGTTATGGAGATGAGAAGGAGGGGTTATGGAGGAGAGAAGGAAGAGTTATGGAGATGAGGAGGAGGGGTTTTGGAGGAGAGAAGGAGGGGTTATGGAGATGAAATGGGGGGGGTATGGAAATGGGAGGGTTATGAGGGTGAGTCTGTGTTCTTTGTCATACACCAGAAAAAAAGTAGGGCTGTGTTGTCATGTCAAGGATTAAAGTGGTTGTAACCGTTACGTATACCCAGTGAAGTGGCTGGCCTCTAGACATGTGCCCATTGAAATTTTCATTTCATTTTGTATGCATTCGTTCATTCGAAAATACATCCAACTGCATCTGGTATGAATGGGTCCTAAGACTCTGGAATTTGAATGGTGGAGTCAGGGATGAGCTCCTGGCGAGGTCAGAATTTGAACCTTTATGGAGAGTGTGCAAGTGATCATGGATGGCTCTCTTGATGCACAGAATAGGTATTTGATGACCTATAGGGGCTTTTAAAGTGTTGCCTATAGGAAATATAGGGTACTGAAGTTTGTTGTCATTTCAAGAGCACACACATAGTTACATAGTTAGTGTGGTGGAAAAAAGACAAAAGTCCATCCAGTTCAACCATAAAAAAACCCAAAACAAAACAAAAAAAACAACAAATAAATATATTATAATCCTATACCCACAGTTGATCCAGATGAAGGCAAAAAAAAACCCAGCAAAGCATGATTAAGTTTGCTCCTGCAGTGAAAAAAAAAATTCCTTCTTGATCCCCTGAGAGACAATCAGATATTCCCTGGATCAACTTTACCTATAAATGTTAGTATCCAGTTATATTCTGTGTATCTAAGAAAGAATCCAGGACTTTTTAAAGCAATCCACTGAGCTGGCCAGAACCAACTCTTGAGGGAGTCTATTCCACATTTTCACAGCTCTTACTGTGAAGAAACCTTTCCGTGTTTGGAGATTAAATTTATTTTCCTTCAGACGTAAAGAGTGCCCCCTTGTCCTCTGTGATGACCTCAGGGGGAATAACTCTACACCGGGTTCCCTATATGAACCACTGATGTGTTTATACATGGAGATCTTACCCCCCTTATGTATTATACATGGAGATCACATACCCCCTTATGTATTATACATGGAGATCACATACCCCCTTATGTATTCTACATGGAGATCATATCCCCCCTTATGTATTATACATGGTGATCACATCCCCCCTTATGTATTATACATGGAGATCACATCCCCCCTTATGTATTATACATGGAGATCACATCCCCCCTTATGTATTATACATGGTGATCATATCCCCCCTTATGTATTATACATGGAGATCATATCCCCCCTTATGTATTATACATGGAGATCACATCCCCCCTTATGTATTATACATGGAGATCATATCCCCCATATGTATTATACATGGAGATCATATCCCCCCTTATGTATTATACATGGAGATCATATCCCCCCTTATGTATTATACATGGTGATCATATCCCCCCTTATGTATTATACATGGAGATCATATCCCCCCTTATGTATTATACATGGAGATCACATCCCCCTTATGTATTATACATGGAGATCATATCCCCCCTTATGTATTATACATGGAGATCATATCCCCCCTTATGTATTATACATGGAGATCATATCCCCCCTTATGTATTATACATGGAGATCATATCCCCCCTTATGTATTACACATGGAGATCATACCCCCCCTTATGTAATATACATGGAGATCATTTCCCCCTTATGTATTATACATGGTGATCATATCCCCCCTTATGTATTATACATGGAGATCATATCCCCCCTTATGTATTATACATGGAGATCATATCCCCCCTTATGTATTATACATGGAGATCATATCCCCCCCTTATGTATTATACATGGAGATCATATCCCCCCTTATGTATTATACATGGTGATCATATCCCCCCTTATGTATTATACATGGAGATCATATCCCCCCTTATGTATTATACATGGAGATCATATCCCCCCTTATGTATTATACATGGAGATCATATCCCCCCTTATGTATTATACATGGAGATCATATCCCCCCTTATGTATTATACATGGTGATCATATCCCCTCTTATGTATTATACATGGTGATCATATCCCCCCTTATGTATTATACATGGAGATCATATCCCCCCTTATGTATTACACATGGAGATCATACCCCCCCTTATGTAATATACATGGAGATCATTTCCCCCTTATGTATTATACATGGTGATCATATCCCCCCTTATGTATTATACATGGAGATCATATCCCCCCTTATGTATTATACATGGTGATCATATCCCCCTTATGTATTATACATGGTGATCATATCCCCCCCTTATGTATTATACATGGAGATCATACCCCCCCTTATGTATTATACACGGAGATCATATCCCCCCTTATGTATTATACATGTTTATCATATCCCCCCTTATGTATTATACACGGAGATCATACACCCCCTTATGTATTATACACGGAGATCATATCCCCCCTTATGTATTATACATGTTTATCATATCCCCCCTTATGTATTATACATGGTGATCATATCCCCCCTTATGTATTATACATGGAGATCATATCCCCCCTTATGTATTATACATGGTGATCATATCCACCCCCTTATGTATAATACATGGTGATCATATCCCCCCTTATGTATTATACATGGAGATCATATCCCCCCTTATGTATTATACATGGAGATCATATCCCCCCTTATGTATTATACATGGTGATCATATCCCCCCTTATGTATTATACATGGAGATCATATCCCCCCTTATGTATTATACATGGAGATCATATCCCCCCTTATGTATTATACATGGAGATCATATCCCCCTTATGTATTATACATGGAGATCATATCCCCCCTTATGTATTATACATGGAGATCATATCCCCCTTATGTATTATACATGGAGATCATATCCCCCCTTATGTATTATACATGGAGATCATACCCCCCCTTATGTATTATACATGGAGATCATATCCCCCCCTTATGTATTATACATGGAGATCATATCCCCCTTAATCTCCTCTTCTCAAGAGAGAATCAATTCAGTTCCTCTAATTTTTCCTCATAGCTGATCTCCTCCATGCCTCTTATCAGTTTGGTTGCCCATCTCTGTACTTTCTCCAGTTCCCCAATGTTCTTTTTGTGAATTGGTGCCCAAAACTGAACTGCATATTCCAGATGAGGTTTTACTAATGATTTGTACCGGGGGAAATGATATCTCTCTCTCTGGAGTCTATACCTCTTTTTATACAAGAGAGGATTTTGCTTGCTTTAGAAACCGAATCTGTGATCTACCAAGATCCTTCTCCACCATTGATTCCCCCAGTTGTACCCCCCTAATATGTATGATGCATGCATATTCTTAGCCCCCAAGTGCAGAACCTTACATTTATCAACATTAAACCTCATTCGCCACATTGTTGCCCAAGTACACAGAGCATTGAGGTCAGCTTGTAAATTGGAGACATCCTGTACATTCCCCGGCACAGCTTGTTGTCATCTGCAAAGACTAAAATGGGATTTATAATCCCAGACCTTATATTGTTTATAAATATATTCAAAAGTAAGGGTCCCAACACTGAACCTTGGGGTACACCACTAACAACCCTAGATCACTCAGAGTATGAATCATTAATCACTACTCTCTGAATACCATCTTTTAGCCAGTTTTCTATCCATTTACATACAGATTTTCCCAAGCCTATAGACTTTACCTTACACATTAGCCGTGTGTGGGGAACTGTGTCAAACGCTTTTGCAAAATCCAAGTATATCACTAGAGATGAGCGAAGAAATGAAAAATTCGATTCGACTGATTCGGCGAATTCGTGGACAATATTCGATTCGAGTCGAATAAATTCGCTGTGAATTTAACTTAAAAAAGGGTGTTTCTAGGCTTCAGAGAGACTTAATATTAGTGCAGAACACTGTACCTTTAATTTAAATGCCCTTGGAGTCTGCTGGGGAAGAGAAATAATACTGTCAGTCAGTATGACATGCAGATGAGTGCCGTCGATCTTAGAATCACCGCACACTTCACTCATTTGGGCAGTCACGGGGCCAAAACCAGAGTGTGGAGCCACAGTGTGGCGGTGGAGGCAGCAGCAATGGGAGGCCATACAGCACCCTATGACAAAAATGGAAACCACCAGCAGTGTGAGGAGACCTGAAAGTGGCACATGGCAGAGTGTGGCGATAGAGACAGCAGCAATGGGAGGCCGTACAGGGACCCATGACACACTCTGGACCTGGCAGCAGCATGAGGAGGCGGTACAGGGGCCCATGACAGATTACGGGCCTGGCAGCAGCATGAGGAGTCGGTACAGGGGCCCATGGCAGATTACGGGCCTGGCAGCAGCAATGGGAGGCCGTACAGGGACCCATGACACACTCTGGACCTGGCAGCAGCATGGGGAGGCGGTACAGGGGCCCATGACAGATTACGGGCCTGGCAGCAGCATGAGGAGTCGGTACGGGGGCCCATGACACACTCTGGACCTGGCAGCAGCATGAGGAGGCGGTACAGGGGCGCATGACAGATTACGAGCCTGGCAGCAGCAACTTGGACAGGAGGACGTTCAGCTTCTGCACCGTCGGGTGCGTGCTCGCAAACTGTTGTCTCTTGGAAACGGATTCCAAGAAAGACTGCTGACGGAATCCGTGAAGAGGAGTAGCAGGAGAAGGAGCATCTGAACGAGCGGAATATGCCAACAAGCGACAACAGTGGCCCATGACAGATTACGGGCCTGGCAGCAGCATGAGGAGTCGGTACGGGGGCCCATGGCAGATTACGGGCCTGGCAGCAGCTATGGGAGGCCCGTAATCTGCCAGCACCCTATGACAAAAAATGGAACCCACCAGCAGTGTGAGGAGACCTGAAAGTGGCACATGGCAGAGTGTGGCGATGGAGACAGCAGCAATGGGAGGCCGTACAGGGACCCATGAGAGACTCTGGACCTGGCAGCAGCATGAGGAGGCGGTATAGGGGCCCATGGCAGATTAGGGGCCTGGCAGCAGCTATGGGAGGCCCGTAATCTGCCAGCACCCTATGACAAAAAATGGAACACACCAGCAGTGTGAGGAGACCTGAAAGTGGCACATGGCAGAGTGTGGCGATGGAGGCAGCAGCAATGGGAGGCCGTACAGGGACCCATGAGAGACTCTGGACTTGGCAGCAGCATGAGGAGGCGGTATAGGGGCCCATGGCAGATTAGGGGCCTGGCAGCAGCTATGGGAGGCCCGTAATCTGCCAGCACCCTATGACAAAAAATGGAACACACCAGCAGTGTGAGGAGACCTGAAAGTGGCACATGTTTGGGGCATGATTCATGGCGGATTTAGTCAGTTGTGTCAGGAACTGGTGGTTTGAAATCCAGACTAATCCACGCCTGATTCATTTTCACAAACGTGAGTCTCTCCACACTTTGGGTGGACAGTCGTGTCCTCCGCGGAGTTGCAATACCTCCTGCCGCACTAAACACGCGCTCCGATGCCACGCTACTGGCCGGGCATGACAGCCTTTCAAGGGCAAATTCAGCTAGTTGGGGCCAAAGGTCAAGTTTCGTTGCCCAGTAGTCAAGGGGATTGTCTACCTCGGTTGGCAGGGTGCTGTCCAAGTAGGCCTAAGCCTGTTGTTTGAGGTCCTGCTCCAGGTCCACCTGATGCTGCTGCTGCTGCTGCGGCTGGTTAGTAGTTTCCTCACTGCGCTGGTGAAGAAAGCTACTCATCATCGACTGCAGACTGAGGCAGCCGCTGCTGGTGGAGCTGCCACTGCTCCTACCACCCCACCCCTCCCCTGCTGCCATGGCAGCGGAACACGAGCGCACAGGGCCCACAGTGTCTGAGGATGGACGTTGGCGCAGACAGGCAGAGACCAGCTGACTACATAGGTGTTTTTTATAGTACGTTATTTTGGCCTCCCTCTCAGCAGGTGTGAAAAAGGCCACCATTTTTGAACGGTAGCGAGGGTCCAACAAGGTGGACAGCCAAAAGTCATCCCTCTGTCTGATGGTTATTATTCGGCTGTCGCTACGCAAGCAACCGAGCATGCTATGGGCCATTTGTGCCAAGGAATGCGAGGGACTCCCTGCCTCCATCTCCACAGCATACTGCCACGGTGCGTCTAGGTCCTCTGTCTCCTCTTCCTCCTCCTCTACCAGATGCTCCTGCTCCTCCACTCCTGTCCGCTGAGTGGAAAAACCACCCATTTCACTCAATAATTCCTGAGCACCAATGTCCTCCTCTACCTCCTCCTCTTCTTCCAGTCCTGCCCCCACAGGGGCCATGTGGCGTTGAGATCTGTGCGCCACGTCTACCGCACCCTGACCAGCCATTGTTAACAGCATTTGTTCCAGGACGTGCAACAGAGGAATGACGTCGTTCATCCCATAGTCCTGCCGACTCACGAATAGCGTGGCCTCCTCAAAGGGCCTGAGCAAGCGCAGGTGTCACGCATGAGCTGCCAATGGCTGACATCTAAGTTACACAGGGAGTACCTTTATCTGCTTTTAACATCAGGAAATCTGTGATGGCCTTTTGCTGTTCGTAAAGGCGGTCTAACATATGTAGGGTTGAATTCCACCTTGTTGCAACGTCACAGCATGAGGAGTCGGTATAGGGGCCCATGGCAGATTAGGGGCCTGGCAGCAGTTATGGGAGGCCCATAATCTGCCAGCACCCTATGACAAAAAATGGAACACACCAGCAGTGTGAGGAGACCTGAAAGTGGCACATGGCAGAGTGTGGCGATGGAGACAGCAGCAATGGGAGGCCGTACAGGGACCCATGAGAGACTCTGGACCTGGCAGCAGCATGAGGAGGCGGTATATAGGGGCCTACGGCAGATTAGGGGCCTGGCAGCAGCTATAGGAGGCCCGTAATCTGCCAGCACCCTATGTCAAAAAATTCAACACACCAGCAGTGTGTGAGGAGACCTGAAAGTGGCACATGGCAGAGTGTGGCGATGGAGACAGCAGCAATGGGAGGCCGTACAGGGACCCATGACAGACTCTGGACTTGGCAGCAGCATGAGGAGGCGGTATATAGGGGCTTATGGCAGATTAGGGGCCTGGCAGCAGCTATAGGAGGCCCGTAATCTGCCAGCACCCTATGTCAAAAAATTCAACACACCAGCAGTGTGAGGAGACCTGAAAGTGGCACATGGCAGAGTGTGGCGATGGAGACAGCAGCAATGGGAGGCCGTACAGGGACCCATGACAGACTCTGAACTTGGCAGCAGCATGAGGAGGCGGTATATAGGGGCCCATGGCAGATTAGGGGCCTGGCAGCAGCTATAGGAGGCCCGTAATCTGCCAGCACCCTATGTCAAAAAATTCAACACACCAGCAGTGTGAGGAGACCTGAAAGTGGCACATGGCAGAGTGTGGCGATGGAGACAGCAGCAATGGGAGGCCGTACAGGGACCCATGACAGACTCTGGACTTGGCAGCAGCATGAGGAGGCGGTATATAGGGGCCCATGGCAGATTAGGGGCCTGGCAGCAGCTATGGGAGGCCCGTAATCTGCCTGCACCCTATGTCAAAAAATTTAACACACCAGCAGTGTGAAGAGACCTGAAAGTGGCACATGGCAGCAGAGTGTGGCGATGGAGACAGCAGCAATGGGAGGCCGTACAGGGACCATGACAGACTCTGGACTTGGCAGCAGCATGAGGAGGCGGTATATAGGGGCCCATGGCAGATTAGGGGCCTGGCAGCAGCTATGTGAGGCCCGTAATCTGCCTGCACCCTATGTCAAAAAATTTAACACACCAGCAGTGTGAAGAGACCTGAAAGTGGCACATGGCAGCAGAGTGTGGCGATGGAGACAGCAGCAATGGGAGGCCGTACAGGGACCATGACAGACTCTGGACTTGGCAGCAGCATGAGGAGGCGGTATATAGGGGCCCATGGCAGATTAGGGGCCTGGCAGCAGCTATGTGAGGCCCGTAATCTGCCTGCACCCTATGTCAAAAAATTTAACACACCAGCAGTGTGAAGAGACCTGAAAGTGGCACATGGCAGCAGAGTGTGGCGATGGAGACAGCAGCAATGGGAGGCCGTACAGGGACCCATGAGAGACTCTAGACTTGGCAGCAGCATGAGGAGGCGGTATATAGGGGCCCATGGCAGATTAGGGGCCTGGCAGCAGCTATGTGAGGCCCGTAATCTGCCTGCACCCTATGTCAAAAAATTAAACACACCAGCAGTGTGAAGAGACCTGAAAGTGGCACATGGCAGCAGAGTGTGGCGATGGAGACAGCAGCAATGGGAGGCCGTACAGGGACCCATGAGAGACTCTAGACTTGGCAGCAGCATGAGGAGGCGGTATATAGGGGCCCATGGCAGATTAGGGGCCTGGCAGCAGCTATGTGAGGCCCGTAATCTGCCTGCACCCTATGTCAAAAAATTAAACACACCAGCAGTGTGAAGAGACCTGAAAGTGGCACATGGCAGCAGAGTGTGGCGATGGAGACAGCAGCAATGGGAGGCCGTACAGGGACCATGACAGACTCTGGACTTGGCAGCAGCATGAGGAGGCGGTATATAGGGGCCCATGGCAGATTAGGGGCCTGGCAGCAGCTATGTGAGGCCCGTAATCTGCCTGCACCCTATGTCAAAAAATTTAACACACCAGCAGTGTGAAGAGACCTGAAAGTGGCACATGGCAGCAGAGTGTGGCGATGGAGACAGCAGCAATGGGAGGCCGTACAGGGACCCATGAGAGACTCTAGACTTGGCAGCAGCATGAGGAGGCGGTATATAGGGGCCCATGGCAGATTAGGGGCCTGGCAGCAGCTATGTGAGGCCCGTAATCTGCCTGCACCCTATGTCAAAAAATTAAACACACCAGCAGTGTGAAGAGACCTGAAAGTGGCACATGGCAGCAGAGTGTGGCGATGGAGACAGCAGCAATGGGAGGCCGTACAGGGACCCATGAGAGACTCTAGACTTGGCAGCAGCATGAGGAGGCGGTATATAGGGGCCCATGGCAGATTAGGGGCCTGGCAGCAGCTATGTGAGGCCCGTAATCTGCCTGCACCCTATGTCAAAAAATTAAACACACCAGCAGTGTGAAGAGACCTGAAAGTGGCACATGGCAGCAGAGTGTGGCGATGGAGACAGCAGCAATGGGAGGCCGTACAGGGACCCATGAGAGACTCTAGACTTGGCAGCAGCATGAGGAGGCGGTATATAGGGGCCCATGGCAGATTAGGGGCCTGGCAGCAGCTATGTGAGGCCCGTAATCTGCCTGCACCCTATGTCAAAAAATTAAACACACCAGCAGTGTGAAGAGACCTGAAAGTGGCACATGGCAGCAGAGTGTGGCGATGGAGACAGCAGCAATGGGAGGCCGTACAGGGACCATGACAGACTCTGGACTTGGCAGCAGCATGAGGAGGCGGTATATAGGGGCCCATGGCAGATTAGGGGCCTGGCAGCAGCTATGGGAGGCCCGTAATCTGCCAGCACCCTATGTCAAAAAATTCAACACACCAGCAGTGTGTGAGGAGACCTGAAAGTGGCACATGGCAGAGTGTGGCGATGGAGAAAGCAGCAATGGGAGGCCGTACAGGGACCCATGAGAGACTCTGGACCTGGCAGCAGCATGAGGAGGCGGTATATAGGGGCCTATGGCAGATTAGGGGCCTGGCAGCAGCTATGTGAGGCCCGTAATCTGCCTGCACCCTATGTCAAAAAATTAAACACACCAGCAGTGTGAAGAGACCTGAAAGTGGCACATGGCAGCAGAGTGTGGCGATGGAGACAGCAGCAATGGGAGGCCGTACAGGGACCCATGAGAGACTCTAGACTTGGCAGCAGCATGAGGAGGCGGTATATAGGGGCCCATGGCAGATTAGGGGCCTGGCAGCAGCTATGTGAGGCCCGTAATCTGCCTGCACCCTATGTCAAAAAATTAAACACACCAGCAGTGTGAAGAGACCTGAAAGTGGCACATGGCAGCAGAGTGTGGCGATGGAGACAGCAGCAATGGGAGGCCGTACAGGGACCATGACAGACTCTGGACTTGGCAGCAGCATGAGGAGGCGGTATATAGGGGCCCATGGCAGATTAGGGGCCTGGCAGCAGCTATGTGAGGCCCGTAATCTGCCTGCACCCTATGTCAAAAAATTTAACACACCAGCAGTGTGAAGAGACCTGAAAGTGGCACATGGCAGCAGAGTGTGGCGATGGAGACAGCAGCAATGGGAGGCCGTACAGGGACCATGACAGACTCTGGACTTGGCAGCAGCATGAGGAGGCGGTATATAGGGGCCCATGGCAGATTAGGGGCCTGGCAGCAGCTATGTGAGGCCCGTAATCTGCCTGCACCCTATGTCAAAAAATTTAACACACCAGCAGTGTGAAGAGACCTGAAAGTGGCACATGGCAGCAGAGTGTGGCGATGGAGACAGCAGCAATGGGAGGCCGTACAGGGACCATGACAGACTCTGGACTTGGCAGCAGCATGAGGAGGCGGTATATAGGGGCCCATGGCAGATTAGGGGCCTGGCAGCAGCTATGTGAGGCCCGTAATCTGCCTGCACCCTATGTCAAAAAATTTAACACACCAGCAGTGTGAAGAGACCTGAAAGTGGCACATGGCAGCAGAGTGTGGCGATGGAGACAGCAGCAATGGGAGGCCGTACAGGGACCCATGAGAGACTCTAGACTTGGCAGCAGCATGAGGAGGCGGTATATAGGGGCCCATGGCAGATTAGGGGCCTGGCAGCAGCTATGTGAGGCCCGTAATCTGCCAGCACCCTATGTCAAAAAATTTAACACACCAGCAGTGTGAAGAGACCTGAAAGTGGCACATGGCATGAGAGACTCTGGACCTGGCAGCAGCAGGAGGAGGCGGTATAGGGGCCCATGGCTGATTAGGGGCCTGGCAGCAGCTATGTGAGGCCCGTTATCTTGCAGCACCCTATGTCAAAAAATTTAACACACCAGCAGTGTGAAGAGACCTGAAAGTGGCACATGGCAGCAGAGTGTGGCGATGGAGACAGCAGCAATGGGAGGCCGTACAGGGACCCATGAGAGACTCTGGACCTGGCAGCAGCAGGAGGAGGTGGTATATAGGGGCCCATGGCAGATTAGGGGCCTGGCAGCAGCTATGTGAGGCCCGTAATCTGCCTGCACCCTATGTCAAAAAATTTAACACACCAGCAGTGTGAAGAGACCTGAAAGTGGCACATGGCAGCAGAGTGTGGCGATGGAGACAGCAGCAATGGGAGGCCGTACAGGGACCCATGAGAGACTCTGGACCTGGCAGCAGCAGGAGGAGGTGGTATATAGGGGCCTATGGCAGATTAGGGGCCTGGCAGCAGCTATAGGAGGCCCGTAATCTGCCAGCACCCTATGTCAAAAAATTCAACACACCAGCAGTGTGAGGAGACCTGAAAGTGGCACATGTTTGAGGCATGATTCATGGCGGATTTAGTCAGTTGTGTCAGGAACTGGTGGTTTGAAATCCAGACTAATCCACGCCTGATTCATTTTCACAAACGTGAGTCTCTCCACACTTTGGGTGGACAGTCGTGTCCTCCGCGGAGTTACAATACCTCCTGCCGCACTAAACACGCGCTCCGATGCCACGCTACTGGCCGGGCATGACAGCCTTTCAAGGGCAAATTCAGCTAGTTGGGGCCAAAGGTCAAGTTTCGTTGCCCAGTAGTCAAGGGGATTGTCTACCTCGGTTGGCAGGGTGCTGTCCAAGTAGGCCCAAGCCTGTTGTTTGAGCTCCTGCTCCAGGTCCACCTGATGCTGCTGCTGCTGCTGCGGCTGGTTAGTAGTTTCCTCACTGCGCTGGTGAAGAAAGCTACTCATCATCGACTGCAGACTGAGGCAGCCGCTGCTGGTGGAGCTGCCACTGCTCCTACCACCCCACCCCTCCCCTGCTGCCATGCCAGCGGAACGCGAGCGCACAGGGCCCACAGTGTCTGAGGATGGACGATGGCGCACAAAGGCAGAGACCAACTGACTACATAGGTGGTTTTTATAGTACGTAATTTTGGCCTCCCTCTCAGCAGGTGTGAAAAAGGCCACCATTTTGGACCGGTAGCGAGGGTCCAACAAGGTGGACAGCCAAAAGTCATCCCTCTGTCTGATGGTTATTATTCGGCTGTCGCTACGCAAGCAACCGAGCATGCTATGGGCCATTTGTGCCAAGGAATGCGAGGGACTCCCTGCCTCCATCTCCACAGCATACTGCCACGGTGCGTCTGGGTCCTCTGTCTCCTCCTCCTCCTCCTCTACCAGATGCTCCTGCTCCTCCACTCCTGTCCGCTGAGTGGAAAAACCACCCATTTCACTCAATAATTCCTGAGCACAAATGTCCTCCTCTACCTCCTCCTCTTCTTCCTGTCCTGCCCCCACAGGGGTCATGTGGCGTTGAGATCTGTGCGCCACGTCTACCGCACCCTGACCAGCCATTGTTAACAGCATTTGTTCCAGGACGTGCAACAGAGGAATGACGTCGTTCATCCCATAGTCCTGCCGACTCACGAATAGCGTGGCCTCCTCAAAGGGCCTGAGCAAGCGGCAGGTGTCACGCATGAGCTGCCAATGGCTGACATCTAAGTTACACAGGGGAGTACCTTTATCCGCTTGTAACATCAGGAAATCGGTGATGGCCTTTCGCTGCTCGTAAAGGCGGTCTAACATGTGTAGGGTTGAATTCCACCTTGTTGCAACGTCGCAGATCAGGCGATGCTGTGGAATTCCGTTCTGCCGCTGCAGCTCAATGAGGGTGTTCTTTGCGGTGTAGGAATGGCTGAAATGCATGCACAGTTTACGTGACATTTTAAGGATGTCTTGCAGTGGGATGGTGGATTTTAGGAACCGCTTGACAACCAGATTGAATACGTGAGCCATGCATGGCGCATGGCACAACCTTCCTTGACGCAGAGCAGACACCATGTTCTTTCCGTTGTCAGTCAACATGGTTCCGATTTTTAGTTTGCGCGGAGACAGCCATCTGTCGATTTCTCTGTTCATTACACTCAGCAGTTCCTCCCCTGTGTGACTACGTTCGCCAAGGCATACCAGGTGCAGCACAGCGTGACACCGTTGCGCCCTGCACATGTGATATGCCGGTCGGGTAATGGGACTTGGCACGGGGGTGGCGGCTGAGGACACGGCGGAAAAAGAGGTGGTAGAGGCGGACATGCTTGCTGGACCAAGGACGTGCAAACGTGGAGGCAAAAGCGTCGTGACCTGTCCAAGTTGCTGGTGCGGCTGTGCCGGCACCACGTTCACCCAGTGGGCCGTAAATGACATGTACTGTCCCTGACCGTAGTTACAGCTCCACACGTCGGCGCTGCCGTGCACTTTGGCAGAGACCGACATGCTCAAAGACTGGCCCACCATCTCTTCTACATGTGAATGCAGGGCTGGCACTGCCTTTTGGGCAAAGAAATGACGGCTTGGCACTCTCCACCGCGGCGCGGCACAAGCCATCATTTCTCGGAAAGGTGCTGAGTCCACCAGTTGGAAAGGGAGGGACTGCAGCACCAGCAACTTGGACAGGAGGACGTTCAGCTTTTGCACCGTCGGGTGCGTGCTCGCAAACTGTTGTCTCTTGGATACGGATTCCAAGAAAGACTGTTGACGGAATCCGAGAAGAGGAGTAGCAGGAGAAGGAGCATCTGAACGAGCGGAAGATGCCAATGAGCGACAACTCCCCTCAGCAGAGGTGTTGGAGCCTTGACTGGCTGATAGAGGGCGATTGACGACGTCGGGTGACGGAGCAAGTAACGGAGCGGGTGATGGAGCGGGGGCTGGGGCAGGCAGAACCGCCGTATGTTTATCACGGTTTTCCCAGGCCACCGAATGGTGACGCTGCATATGCTGACGCAACGCTGTAGTCCCAACATGGGCCCCCTGGCCACGCTTGCATTTCTGGCCACATAGTCGACATACGGCTACGTTTACTTCCTCGGGCGGCTTGAGGAAAAATTGCCACACCACCGAGTAGGAAACTTTGCCCCCGCTACTCTTCACTGGCTGACTGCTACTTCCTCCGTGCGCACCGGCACCACTACTGGCCGTGGTGGTAGGCTGCAGTGGAGCTGGTGCTCTACTCCGTGGACGTTTGGCTCCACTGACACTGATGCGACCCTGCTGCTGTCTCCTGGGCAACCCACCGACTGTTTTGCTCGCTGCCAAGCTGCCACCCTCTTCTCCTGATGATGCGGAAGAAATTGCCTGATGACGACGAGGCTGCCAAGTGCGATCAACCTCCTCATCATCAAGTAGGGTCTCCGCCTCACTACTAGCCCCCTCGGCTGCGTCTGGGTCAGGAGACAGACCTGTCTCTAGACCGGCTACCGAGCCACTCTCCTCGCCAGTACTTGTTCGCTTGGCTGCTGAAAAGGCCGATGTCTCCCCCCGTTCCTGACCGCCCTCTGTTAGCTCTTCCTCACTGTACAGTGGGGCTGAGCCCACAGCATGCGATACTTCGCTTGGTGAGGGAACAGCAAAGGACAGGGGCAGGTAGAGGACACGTGATTTCAGTGGGCTTGGTCCCGGGCCATGCCAACTAACGGTTGTGTCTGACGTACCCACCGACCGTTGGCTGTAGGTGTCAGAGGTGACCTGGGAAGAGGAAGACGACCGAGCCAACCAATCAATGACGGCAGGGTTGTCGGTGGAGACACGACCGCTGGATGACACCGGGAGCACTGGCCTCTGGCTGCGAATACTGCTGCCTCGACCCCTTCCTCTGCTGCCACGTCTGCTCGCTCCTAAAACATTGCCTCCTCTGCCACTCCTCTGCATGTTGTCTGACATACTATTTAATTCAACGATTAGGTGTCCCTGAGTAACAATTCTCTGGCACTCAGTAACAATTCTGTCTGTCCCTGAGTATGAATTCTGTGGCCCTGAGTAACAATTCTGTGTCTGTGCGAGTAACAATTCTGTGTCTGTGCGAGTAACAATTCTGTGTCTGTGCAAGTAACAATTTTGTGTCTGTGCGAGTAACAATTCTCTGGCACTCAGTAACAATTCTGTCTGTCCCTGAGTAACAATTCTCTGGCACTCAGTAACAATTCTGTCTGTCCCTGAGTAACAATTCTCTGGCACTCAGTAACAATTCTGTCTGTCCCTGAGTAACAATTCTCTGGCACTCAGTAACAATTCTGTCTGTCCCTGAGTAACAATTCTCTGGCACTCAGTAACAATTCTGTCTGTCCCTGAGTAACAATTCTCTGGCACTCAGTAACAATTCTGTCTGTCCCTGAGTAACAATTCTCTGGCACTCAGTAACAATTCTGTCTGTCCCTGAGTATGAATTCTGTGGCCCTGAGTAACAATTCTGTGTCTGCGCGAGTAACAATTCTGTGTCTGTGCAAGTAACAATTTTGTGTCTGTGCGAGTAACAATTCTCTGGCACTCAGTAACAATTCTGTCTGTCCCTGAGTATGAATTCTGTGGCCCTGAGTAACAATTCTGTCTCTGTGCGAGTAACAATTCTGTGTCTGTGCAAGTAACAATTTTGTGTCTGTGAGAGTAACAATTCTCTGGCACTCAGTAACAATTCTGTCTGTCCCTGAGTAACAATTCTCTGGCACTCAGTAACAATTCTGTCTGTCCCTGAGTATGAATTCTGTGGCCCTGAGTAACAATTGTGTGTCTGTGCAAGTAACAATTCTGTGTCTGTGCAAGTAACAATTTTGTGTCTGTGAGAGTAACAATTCTCTGGCACTCAGTAACAATTCTGTCTGTCCCTGAGTAACAATTCTCTGGCACTCAGTAACAATTCTGTCTGTCCCTGAGTAACAATTCTGTCTGTCCCTGAGTATGAATTCTGTGGCCCTGAGTAAGAATTCTCTGGCACTCAGTAACAATTCTGTCTGTCCCTGAGTATGAATTCTGTGGCCCTGAGTAACAATTGTGTGTCTGTGCAAGTAACAATTCTGTGTCTGTGCAAGTAACAATTTTGTGTCTGTGAGAGTAACAATTCTCTGGCACTCAGTAACAATTCTGTCTGTCCCTGAGTAACAATTCTCTGGCACTCAGTAACAATTCTGTCTGTCCCTGAGTAAAAATTCTCTGGCACTCAGTAACAATTCTGTCTGTCCCTGAGTAACAATTCTGTCTGTCCCTGAGTATGAATTCTGTGGCCCTGAGTAAGAATTCTCTGGCACTCAGTAACAATTCTGTCTGTCCCTGAGTATGAATTCTGTGGCCCTGAGTAACAATTGTGTGTCTGTGCAAGTAACAATTCTGTGTCTGTGCAAGTAACAATTTTGTGTCTGTGAGAGTAACAATTCTCTGGCACTCAGTAACAATTCTGTCTGTCCCTGAGTAACAATTCTCTGGCACTCAGTAACAATTCTGTCTGTCCCTGAGTATGAATTCTGTGGCCCTGAGTAACAATTCTGTCTCTGTGCGAGTAACAATTCTGTGTCTGTGCAAGTAACAATTTTGTGTCTGTGAGAGTAACAATTCTCTGGCACTCAGTAACAATTCTGTCTGTCCCTGAGTAAGAATTCTCTGGCACTCAGTAACAATTCTGTCTGTCCCTGAGTAACAATTCTCTGGCACTCAGTAACAATTCTGTCTGTCCCTGAGTAACAATTCTGTCTGTCCCTGAGTATGAATTCTGTGGCCCTGAGTAAGAATTCTCTGGCACTCAGTAACAATTCTGTCTGTCCCTGAGTATGAATTCTGTGGCCCTGAGTAACAATTGTGTGTCTGTGCAAGTAACAATTCTGTGTCTGTGCAAGTAACAATTTTGTGTCTGTGAGAGTAACAATTCTCTGGCACTCAGTAACAATTCTGTCTGTCCCTGAGTAACAATTCTCTGGCACTCAGTAACAATTCTGTCTGTCCCTGAGTATGAATTCTGTGGCCCTGAGTAACAATTCTGTCTCTGTGCGAGTAACAATTCTGTGTCTGTGCAAGTAACAATTTTGTGTCTGTGAGAGTAACAATTCTCTGGCACTCAGTAACAATTCTGTCTGTCCCTGAGTAAGAATTCTCTGGCACTCAGTAACAATTCTGTCTGTCCCTGAGTAACAATTCTCTGGCACTCAGTAACAATTCTGTCTGTCCCTGAGTATGAATTCTGTGGCCCTGAGTAACAATTCTGTGTCTGTGCGAGTAACAATTCTGTGTCTGTGCAAGTAACAATTTTGTGTCTGTGCGAGTAACAATTCTCTGGCACTCAGTAACAATTCTGTCTGTCCCTGAGTAACAATTCTCTGGCACTCAGTAACAATTCTGTCTGTCCCTGAGTATGAATTCTGTGGCCCTGAGTAACAATTCTGTGTCTGTGCGAGTAACAATTCTGTGTCTGTGCAAGTAACAATTTTGTGTCTGTGCGAGTAACAATTCTCTGGCACTCAGTAACAATTCTGTCTGTCCCTGAGTAACAATTCTCTGGCACTCAGTAACAATTCTGTCTGTCCCTGAGTAACAATTCTCTGGCACTCAGTAACAATTCTGTCTGTCCCTGAGTAACAATTCTCTGGCGCTCAGTAACAATTCTGTCTGTCCCTGAGTATGAATTCTGTGGCCCTGAGTAACAATTCTGTGTCTGTGCGAGTAACAATTCTGTGTCTGTGCAAGTAACAATTTTGTGTCTGTGCGAGTAACAATTCTCTGGCACTCAGTAACAATTCTGTCTGTCCCTGAGTAACAATTCTCTGGCACTCAGTAACAATTCTGTCTGTCCCTGAGTAACAATTCTCTGGCACTCAGTAACAATTCTGTCTGTCCCTGAGTATGAATTCTGTGGCCCTGAGTAACAATTCTGTGTCTGCGCGAGTAACAATTCTGTGTCTGTGCAAGTAACAATTTTGTGTCTGTGCGAGTAACAATTCTCTGGCACTCAGTAACAATT
The DNA here is from genome assembly GCF_062004578.1 of Staurois parvus. Classification (NCBI taxonomy): domain Eukaryota; kingdom Metazoa; phylum Chordata; class Amphibia; order Anura; family Ranidae; genus Staurois; species Staurois parvus. Next base: position 4,804,344 of record NW_028317980.1, on the reverse strand, counting down.
CTGTCTGTCCCTGAGTAACAATTCTCTGGCACTCAGTAACAATTCTGTCTGTCCCTGAGTAACAATTCTCTGGCACTCAGTAACAATTCTGTCTGTCCCTGAGTAACAATTCTCTGGCACTCAGTAACAATTCTGTCTGTCCCTGAGTAACAATTCTCTGGCACTCAGTAACAATTCTGTCTGTCCCTGAGTAACAATTCTCTGGCACTCAGTAACAATTCTGTCTGTCCCTGAGTAACAATTCTCTGGCACTCAGTAACAATTCTGTCTGTCCCTGAGTAACAATTCTGTCTGTCCCTGAGAATGAATTCTGTGGCCCTGAGTAAGAATTCTCTGGCACTCAGTAACAATTCTGTCTGTCCCTGAGTAACAATTCTCTGGCACTCAGTAACAATTCTGTCTGTCCCTGAGTAAAAATTCTGTGGCCCTAATAACGTTTCTGTGGCCCTAAGTAACAATTCTCTGGCACTGAGTAACAATTCTGTCTGTCCCTGAGTATGAATTCTGTGGCCCTAACTAGCGTTTCTTTGTCCCTAAATAACGATTCTGTGGCCCTCATTAACAAGTCTGTGTCCCTGAGTAATGGTTCTCTGTCCCTAAGTAACTTCTCTCTGTCCCCAATTCTCGTTTCTGTGGCCCTAACTCTGTCCCTGTCCCTAGTACAGAGCGGTCTGCCTCTGTTCAATGACTGCAGGCAAATGAAGATTTCCAAAATGGCCGCTATATATACCTCGACCATTACACAGTGCTGGCTGGCTGGCTGCTGATTGGCTGATGCGATCACATGTCGTTGAGGAATGCATTATGGGGCAGCGCGCCTTGTCTGCGCGCCTTCCCCGACATCCCCGCTCCGTCGCCGCACATGTCAGCCGCCATTTTCTGAAAAATTTCGATTCGCGCGTCCGAATTAGGCTGTTTTTCGGATTCGGCACGAATCGAAATTTTTCCGATATTCGACTCGAATTCCACTTCGGATACTTCGATTCGCTCATCTCTATATATCACATCCACCGCCACCCCTCTGTCCAAGTGTACCACGTCCCCCGCCACCCCTCTGTCCAAGTATACCACATCCACCGCCTCCCCTCTGTCCAAGTATACCACATCCACAGCCACCCCTCTGTCCAAGTATACCACATCCACCGCCACCCCTTTGTCCAAGTATACCACGTCCACTGCTACCCCTCTGTCCAAGTATACCACATTCACCGCCACCCCTTTGTCCAAGTATACCACGTCCACTGCCACCCCTCTCTCCAAGGTTTTGTTCACCTCTTCCTAACAAATTTAAAGTGATACTAAAGGCTTAATTTTTTTTAATAACAAACATGTTATACTTACCTGCTGTGTGCAGTGGTTTTGCAAAGAGCATCCTGGATCCTCCTCTTCTCAGGTCCCCCCGCCGGCACTCATTGCCCCTCCCTCCAGTCAGGTGCCCCTACAAGAAGCAGCTTGCTATGGGACACCTGAGCAGGTATGTTCCCAAGCCGCAGCTCCGTGTGTCCATTCACACACAGAACAGCAGCTTGGCCCTTCCCCCTCTCTCTTCTTATTGGCTCACTGGCTGTGATTGACAGTAGTGGAAGCCAATGGCCAGTCAGTGAAGAGGGGGTATCCCAGGATAACTGAGACTCCTGTGCACATCGCTGGATCGAGAGGGGGCTTAGGTGAGTATTAGGGGGGACTAGGGGAGGATGCTGCACAGAGAAGATTTTTTTATCTTAAGGTAAACTTTGAGCCTTTGCAACCACTTTAAGGTTTGACATGTTGGGTATCTATTTACTCGGTGCAACCTCGTCTTTTATATTTTATAAAAAAAATTGGGGAAATAAATTTCATTTACAGGTGAAACTTGAAAAATTAGAATATAGTACAAAAGTTAATTTATTTCAGTGGAGGGTTTCAATGATGGTTTTCTGCACAACTGTCAGGTCAGCAGACTTTTCCATGATTTTGATTCCTACTGAACCAGACTGAGAGACCATTTAAAGGCTCAGGAACCCTTTGCAGGTGTTATGGCTTAATTAGCTGATTAGAGTGGGACACTTTGAGCCGAGAATATTGCACCTTTTCACAATATTCTCATTTTCTGAGATTGTGGATTTGGGGTTTTCATGAGCTGTAAGCCATAATCATCACAATTATGACAAATCACGGCTTGAACTATCTTGCTTTGCATGTAATGAGTCTATCTCATATATTAGTTTCACCTTTTAAGTTGCATTACTGAAATAAATGAACTTTTGCACCATATTCTAATTTTTCGAGTTTCACCTGTACATACCCTAAAATTAACTTTAGTTTGTTTTTTACTGAAATTTTGCGTTTCCTAGACCTCAGTTTGCGCTGCGCAAACTTTGGGCACTATATAAATCCTGTATAAAAGCAATAATAATACTAATGTGTTTCAAATAAAAAATTTTAACTATCTTTATTTTATTCTCTAGGGTGTCTGCTTTCAGAAAATATATAATGCTTTTGGGGTTTTTTGTAATCTTCAGGAGTAAAATTATTTTTTAAGCATATATGCAAAAAAATGCAAAAACTGCTCTGGCAGTGAAAGGGCTAAACCATGCAGTGTAAGTAAATTTTCCTCCTATTTCCACTAAAGGTCACTTTGTCTAGATCAAATGTTTATGAATACATTGCAATGAGTCCTAGATGACATTGTGCGGACTTCCAAAGTTCCCTTTAAGCCTGCTAATTGCAAGCTGTGACTGCAGCACAAACACACACACAGTAGGTGTATGATGGCTGCTATGAGCTGCTAAAAGCTTTGGGTTTGATCCTCTATTACCCATTCTGATAACAGAGGAAGTCGTGCCCTTAGGCTGGTCATCCAGGCATCAGCAGGGGAGATAAAAGGACCTTTTACATTGGGAGTGAGAGTCACAGCTTTCAAAGCTTCCTCTTTCAACCTACAAAGGGCTTCCAGCATCTAGAAAATAGGTCTGCAGGTAGAAAAGTGTGATACTAATCTCTAGCCTCCATTGCTGTTGTTGCTTCCCTTGTGGACATGTTAAGAACCTTGAGAAAACACACACCAGAATAATGTCAGAACTTGTTTTCACATCTCTTATGCAGGGAAAAAATATTGCGAAGGATATATTAGGAGAGAGAATGTTGATGCCGTGAAACGTCCTGTGCTTTTATTGTGCCTACAAGTTAAACTGTATTTCCACATTAATTAACAACTCATGAAATTTAAACATACGGTAAGTCAACTAGGGACTGTACTTTAAAAAGGATCGTTATGCTTCTAAAGGTATAGATTGCAGACGTTCGATGATTGTGACACATTGATGTAGCCTCCCTAGCGGTCTGATTATGTCAGTATTTCTGTGCTCAAAGCGGTACATTTTTTTGCATGGAAATATGTAGTTTTTTTATTGTAGGCCCGTAATTTTTAGGAATAACTCACTGAAATCTGTCCGAACAAGAGTCTAGTAAACCTCCCAGGTATGTTACAATTTGAAATACGAAATCATAAATTATAATTTAATAAATAACCATAAAAATAATAATAATATAATAATAAATTTAATTCAATAATATAATCAAACCAAAAACACTGAAATTTGAAATAGAGCGCCAAGTTCGCACATCACTGAGCAAAGTCGCAAAATTGTTTTCAGTGTCTGATGAGGAATTTCCCCCACGAATCATTATCACTCAATTCTGCAAGTGGTTCTGATTTACTATCGCTGTTCTCTAGCCGGTCTAAAACCGCTTTTGACCTAAAGGGACACTTTTTGGACGCCATGGACAGTTCTCAGTTTCCAGGCAGAAAGAACAGTAAAAATGCAGACAGGGCGCCGGACAAAGCACTCGGGACAAAATGTATGTGAAATGGTTTGATGCAGTAATGTTTTACTATGTGATTTTAGTGTATTTTGTATTTTTGCAAAAAAATACTTAATTACTGGAATATAATAATTTTCACCCACATCTTCAATCTCTCCCTCTCCACTGGCACCTTCCCCTCCCCTCTAAAGCATGCACACATCACCCCCATACTCAAAAAACCCTCTCTCCCACCCCACACGCCAAAGTCCTGGGTGTCACCCTGGACTCCCACCTCTCCTTCCTACCCCACATCCAACTGCTATCTAGATCTTGCAGGCTCCATCTCCGCAACATCTCCAAGATATTCCTCACCCCAGACACCACCAAACAACTCGTACACTCCCTCATCATCTCACACCTGGACTATTGCAATTCCCTTCTCACTGGCCTACCCAAACGAACGCTATCCCCACTCCAGTCCATCCTAAACTCAGCGGCTAGACTCATCCACCTCACCAATCGCTCCACATCTGCCTCCCCCCTCTGCCAATCCCTTCATTGGCTCCCGATTGCCCAACGCATCAAATTCAAACTGCTAACTCGGACCTACAAAGCCATCCACAATGCCGCCCCAAACTACATAACTGACCTGATACCCAAATACTACCCTACCCGTGCCCTCTGCTCCTTATAGGACCTCCTACTCTCTAGCTCCCTGGTCTCCTCCTCCCACTCCACGATTGCAGGACTTCTCTAGGACTTCCCCCATCCCCTGGAACTCCCTCCCCCAATCCATCAGACTGTCACCTGCCCTCCTCACCTTCAGGCGCACCCTGAAAACCCTCCTCTTCAGAGAAGCCTACCCCAACCTCACCTAACACCTGACCTCACCTAACAACTAACCTCCTCCACTCCACCCACCACTCCATCCCCCACAGCCATCTCCTCCTGTGCCAGTGCCACCTTCCCCTCCCTCCTAGATTGTAAGCTCGAAAGAGCAGGGCCCTCGAATCCCTGTACATGTACATAATCAGAATATAATTTTTTTTTAGCAAAGTGAAGCAAAAAGAAAGAGCACACCATCCTTGTTCATTACCTCATTACCCTTTCGAAAGTTTGAGAGTCTACCCTCATGATGTGACTCACACTGGCTCTACACTGTTTGTGCTTGTTATACTACTTTGTTTGAGAGTATATATATATTTTTTATTTAATAGATTCATAGTATACTGAGGTAATGCACAAGGTTGGTACGCTCTTTCTTTTTGCTTCACTTCACAGTTTGGTTGGGCTTCCCCAACCTTATTTTAGTGCTGCACAACCTTCCATGCATTTGTGGAACTATTTCAAGGAATCATTTCACCAGTCCACCCTTGCTTTGAGTCCTAGAGCGCAGGAGGTTTTGTTTCTGTACATTTTTTTTGTCCCATGCAGTGAGGCACTGCATGGGCTAACTGCTCATTTGTGTCGACAGGTGATAAAAGAAAAGTTATACTTTCCTAGCCCTTTGATCCTCCGAGCGCAAGACCGGTCCCTGTTGCTTCTGCCCCCCCCCCCCCGCATGCTAGCGGTCTTTTAAATGGACTGTTCCTGACGTCATCACGCCTATAGAGCAGCAGGGCATGAGGAAGGCAGCAACAGTCCACCGCTGGCCATTTTTGGGATGTTCGAAACACAGGGTAAGTATAGCCTTTCGGGGGCCCCCTGTCCCATGCAGTCGGCACAACCCCACTGCATGGGACAAAAAGAAAATTACATCCTGATTATGTACATCCTGATTCTACACCCAGCAATTCTGGCCAGTCCCATACTCATAAATAATTACTCAACAATCTCAAAATGATTATATTCCAGTATTTAAGCCATTAAACGGATACGATTATTTACATGATTACCATAGATTCCATTTTAGATCCATTGCTGTACATTGCAATACAACGCACACTGTCATCCTATTATAATACGTGCTGCTGACAATTTCAGCACTTGGACAGCTCCAAACCTACCTATAGAATGAATAAACCCATTTAACAAATGCCAGTGGATTTCACTGCTATTCCAACTTAATTAATGTAATTGGCTGCTTATTTCTCATTGAAAGTCATGCCACCGATAATTTGTTCGCCATCGTCTGTGCGAAGTGACACACAACACAAAACACCTCCGACAGTGACAGAGCGACCATATTGTCACAGATATTGTCTTAGCTGATGGAAACGGCTCCTGTCTGTTTTTTTTTTTCCCCCCTTTTCAGAGATGCTGATTTACATTCACAAAAGGAAGGAATTAGTTATCTCTTGTACTATATTAAATTCCTGTTTTGTATTCTGTCTTTGCCTTCTGTTCTCCTTATCAGACGAGACGCTATAAACATTGGAATTCCTTTGATAAAAATAATAACATTTTATATTATTTTACAGCGTTTCGGTGTTATTTACTTCTACAGCCAAATTTTAATAACAAGTTGTACTAGGAGGTTTTTTTTTGTTTGTTTCTGGGATTTGAGTTAAAGTAGAACTCCAGGTAAATATAACAAATGTTTTGAAAAAAAAAATGTAGTTTGCTTATGAATTCAATTGAATTACCCAAAGTGTCTCTAAATGCTCAAGGTTTTTTCCTTTAATGCATTGTATGCATGAAGGTAAAGAACCTTCTGCTTGTAACAGCCCCCCCCCCCCACCAACACTTACCTGAGCCCCCCCTCCATCCAGTGATGTCCAGGAGAGTCTCGGTTCTCCGGGAATTCTCACTCCTTATTGGCTGAGGCAGCAACATGAGCTATTGGCTCCCATTGCTGTCAATCACAGCCAGTGAGCCAGTCAGGAGTATTGTATGCATGAAGGTCTGCTTAACCCTGGTTCACCCGGCTTATCCTGACCTCGCTTGAATGCTACCTGCACTGACCTCGGCTTGCTTCTTGGATTCTGTCTCTGCCAATGGTATCTGCCTGACCTACCTCACTGCTGCTGACATTGGCCTGTGACCTGAACTCTCTCCTGCCTGCCGTCTATGCTTGACTTGCCCGCCTGTTACCGACCTGGCCCGTCTGACTGTCACACCATGCTGTGATGAAACGCGTTTGGCGGGGCCAGCAGAAGTGACATCACTATGCATGCCAGGTAGTTTCACGATCGGATGCTTACAATGCAATGATGCCATACTGGCTTGATATATATGTGACTGCACACTTTTTACTATTTTAATAAATTATGCAGTTTTAACTTTATTACTTTACTCCTCTTTGTATGTCATTATTAGTGGTGAGTGATGGAGAGCTGTGAAGGCTGGGCAATTTTAACTATTTGACTGCTATTTGACCATACCCTGGTGTGGTCAGATATATCTGGTAAGGAACACTAAAGCACAATTGAGGTAGACACTGTTTGGTGGGCTTCTTACTTTTAGCCACCGGATAAAGGTTGCCGGTAGTCTCCCTTCTGTTGCTGCACTTCTTTTCAAAAGTGATTCACACTGCCATCTTCTGTTCATGGACACAAATCTGGACTCATAATTTTTCTGTTGTTTGCAATATTATCAATAGTGGCTTATGTTGTCATTTGCCTTCTACAAGGACACTTTTACCAAACAATTTTTCTCCTTGCACATGTTACTAATTGTATAATTTGTTTTTCATATGTGCACTATCGTTTTTTTTGAGGATAGTTTGGTTATGTACTACTAGCACTTTGCTTTTTTAAAATTTTTTTGAAGATTTTGTATCACAAATCTTATCTTAGTGCTGGCAGCTATTGTTGCACCGAAGTGCAGAGTTCACTCCCATATCTACAGTGAAGGAAATAAGTATTTGATCCCTTGCTGATTTTGAATGTTTGCCACTCACAAAGAAATGATCAGTATAAAAAACAAATTTTTTTCTGCTAAGGGGACAGGACAACTGCACCGCATCAAAGGGACGATGGACGAGGCAATGTACAGTCAAATCTTGAGTGAGAACCTTCTTCCCTCAGCCAGGGCATTGAAAATGGGTCGTGGATGGGTGTTCCAGCATGACAATGACCCAAAGCACATGGCCAAGGCAACAAAGGAGTGGCTCAAGAAGAAGCCCATTAAGGTCATGGAGTGGCCTAGCCAGTCTCCAGACCTTAATCCGATTGAAAATCTGTGGAGGGAGCTGAAAGTTCGAGTTGCCAAACGTCAGCCACCAAACCTTAATGACTTGGAGAGGATCTGCCAAGAGGAGTGGGCCAAAATCCCTCCTGAGATGTGTGCAAACATGGTGGCCAACTCCAGGAAACATATGACCTCTGTGATTGCCAACAATGGATTTGCCACCAAGTACTAAGTCATGTTTTGTGAAGGGGATCAAATACTTATTTCCCTCATGAACATGCAAATCAGTGCATAATTTGTTAGACATATGCATTTCTTTTGAATTTGTTGTTGCTATGCTGTCTCTCAGTGTTACAATCAGGGGCGGACTGACCATTTGGAAACTCGGGCACTTCCCGAGGGCCCGGGGTCAATAGGGGGTATGAGATGCCCGGGTAACTTTTTCATAGGCTTTTTTGAGTTTGGGCAAGGACACAGGGGCCCCATGATCCCCTATTGCCCGGGGGCTCCATGAGTTGTCAGTCCACCTCTGGTTACAATACACCTACCATTCAATTTTTAGACTGATCATTTCTTTGTGAGTGGGCAACCGTTCAAAATCAGCAGGGGATCAAATACTTATTTCCTTCACTGTATACATATGAACCCATGTTTGGCCAAACCCAAAAGGAAGCTGTCAGCGTTTTCCCAATGAGATACAACCAGAGAATTCCCCACCCTGTAGCTGCACATGCACAAATGCTTGTGACAACCCTGAACTAATATGGTCACATGGCCATATTAGACAAATGATGCCATAAGCATTTCCACCATTAGATTTATGGACAGCTGCAGGATGGGGAATGCCCTGGTTGTATCTGATTGGGTCAGCACTAACAACTTCCTTCTAAGTTGACCAAACCCTAGCTCATCCCTAATCTTGGAAGAGGCACAATTTTTAAGCAACTAAAATCATTAAAAGCGATTTAGGTTTTAATGCTGTACTGCTGGTGCTCTTTAATGTACAGTATCTAAAGCTAAAACTTTTTTTTTTTCAAATGGAAATGTTTAAACCCTGTCAGGTTTTTCTTTATCTCATCTCTCTTCATCTCTTGCATCGTAGGCCCATCAGGAAGTTGAGTACATTTCTTTTCTCCAAAGTGTGGAAAATCCTCACTTAAATAGTTGTCTCCATTGAAAAAAAGCACCCTTCTGGTTAACTTAAAATGTAGAATTTTCCCTTACTTTCATTCCTCTTAACAATGGCTGATGGCTGAGGGTGATTTCTCTCAGTGGGGACAGGGTTTCTAACCTTTCGAGCTGCACCGTATCCAATTCCGCACACAAAGGTAATTTTGTATTTTTTTTGCTATAGGCTTTAGTCATTCTTTATCAGCTGCAAAGTCTGTTGATTCATTTGCTTATAGCACAACAGTTCAAATGCTCTTGTGTATTTCCTTTTGGAGTCTCAATTACATATTTATAAAATCTTAGCCCTAAATTAAAAGTGTTAAACTCCACGCGGCATCGGGAGGTAATATACCCATTGGCTTCGTTTTAATTGAAGCTAAATAGATGCAAAAACGGCCAAGCGCGAGACTGAGTTACGCTCTGCACAGCTGAAATTTTGCCTGAGGCCGAAGACAGATTTCTTAAATAATAACACGACTAACAATAACATTATTGCGGTGGAGATTAAGCAAGACCTGTCAACCAAAAAAATGAAACCATATTATTATTGTGTTAGGGCTGTATGATTTTTTTTCTTCCTCTTAGATTACTGAATATTTAAACGGTACCAGTTTCATCTTGAAAGCTGTATTAACAGTGAAACTTATTTGAAGCCACTCAAGTTCTGGAATACAGCTGCTTCTACCATAAGAAAAGATGGAAATTTTGCCTGAGGTCATCTTACTGTCTCAGGTGTATGTTCTGACAAGGTCCATAAGTCATCTTCTGGCCTCCAGCTGAAGTTGAAAACTGCCTATCACCCCCCTTCCTGTCTAAGCAGATTCTACTTTTATGCATCAAACCCGTATGAGTTAGAAAGTTAGACCAATATAGAAGAACTGAATTCTGGAAGCCGTGCCAAAAGCAATCACTAGTATTGCCTGTCCTCTTCCTGCAACTGATCATTTTCCCATTACTGACTGACCATGCACTGTGTCTGTGTGTGGATCTTGGCCAGCTTGGTAGAGGCAGGGTTTTGCTTCCTCATGCCAGATCCTCCAGCAAGGAGAACAGTGAGCAGTATAGTAATGAAATCACCAAAATTCACTTCACAACTCCAGAGACTAGCAGCCAGAGGCAGCAGTGCCTTAAATCTCACACTGTAGATATACAGTTATGAAGCTGTAGACACAGGAGTACCTAGGCACCCTCACATACCAAAAAGTATATTTCAATTTTTTCAGCAGGAATTTCAGCGAAAAAGTAATTTTATGGGGTACTGCTTAGGCACAAGTAGCTTTTCTAGATGCTCCCTATAACATAGCAAATCTTCACTTTTCTCGTTCTATTCCAGAATGCCATACCAAGTCCGGGTCCTCACCTCCAGAGAAAGACAATTGTAAGGAGGGGGGCGATAGAGAAAAACTTTTCCTCATGTTCATAGAGTAAGTAAGTTAGGGTCAAATGTGGGTGGTAAATAAAACTTGATCCAGAATGTTGCCAGTTTATCAATTTATCTACCAGTTAGTATTTCAAAGATCATGACCTTGTCCTCCATGAAAGGAACAGTCTGAGTTTTCCACACTTGAGCGATTATCCTTTTTGCTGCTGTGAAAATGGGTGAGACTAATTAGAATTGGGTGTTGGTGCTTCAAAGGAATTTTTACGAAACAACCTACATGTGCCTGTATAAATAATTTGATCGTAAAACTTATAACTTTAGGGCAAACCCATAATGTCTAAATAAGCTTTCTGTTGGGCAAAGAGGGAGTGTCACGATCAGGGGTCAGGCTTGAAGAACAGTTGCTATAGCAGTGGAAAGGCTCACCTGAAACCATCAGGATAGGTACACAGGCAGGTCACCGTGGCGGAGGAGTGGGCTCACCTGAGTTGCGGAGTCTAAGTACCAACCGGTGTTCACCAGAACTCCTGATGGTGGAGATGGATTTTGCTGAGTGTCAGGTCGCGGTCCTCAGTATCACCCCACCAGGAGGTGAGCAAGCATAGGTCCAGTAGCGTATAAGCAGGTAAGGATCAAACGGAAGAGTGGTCAGTAAACAAACCAAGGTCGGTAATGAGCAGTCACAGGTTGGGATCAGACAGAAGTGTAGTCCAGAATGAGTAAAGGGTCAATAACTAGTGGCAGCAAAATATGGATAATAACAGAGAAGACAAGGAACAAGATACTGGCTGGAGAGCACAATAATCTGGCAAACAGGAAGTGCAGATTCATGGCTTATATCAGGAAGTTCATGGGAGGAGCAAGGGGTTCAAGGTTCATGACAAACAAGGTCAAGGTAGGATCAACCAAATAACTGTCAAGGAAGCTGTCCAGCATTCCAGGTGGCATAGGTCCAGTAGTGTATAAGCAGTAAAGGATCAAACGGAAGAGTGGTCAGTAAACAAGCCAAGGTCGGTAATGAGCAGTCACAGGTTGGGATCAGGCAGAAGTGTAGTCCAGAATGAGCAAAGGGTCAATAACGAGTGGCAGCAAAATATGGATAATAACAGAGAAGACAAGGAACAAGATACTGGCTGGAGAGCACAATAATCTGGCAAACAGGAAGTGCAGATTCATGGCTTATATCAGGAAGTTCATGGGAGGAGCAAGGGGTTCAAGGTTCATGACAAACAAGGTCAAGGTAGGATCAACCAAATAGTTGTCAAGGGAGCTGTCCAGCATTCCAGGTGGCTCAGCAAGAAGCAACAATACCACTTACTGCAGAAAGCCCAGGATCGTACCCAGACTCTGACAGGGAGTGAGTTGGAATCACATGGTAGATTCTCAAAGGGACTAAGTACCAGCAAAGAAGTACCTTGAAATTTGCCTCCACTTGGGCAAAACATTTTGCTATGTTGGTCCACATGGGAGACAAAATGGACAGGTGTGTGGGATCCAATTAAACGGTTGTGTATATTTATTGATACAGGACAATGGCACACTTACATTCCAGCAACATCCAGTGTAGGTACTGTAAGTACCAGACAGAAGCGCACTTTGCTCAGACTTATGTAAAACCCTGCTAATGGCCAATAAGAAGCTGCTAAGATCATTGACCCAGAGCAGTGCTTTTGCTACCATGTACTCTCCTGGCTGGACCATGTGCCAGGTGAAGGGGCAGCAACACTTTTCAAAGGAGTTTCCTCTTTGTCAAGACCACAACAAAGAGGAAACTCCCTAGAAACACGTTGTCTCCTGTGTACTAGTAATGATCAATAGGAGGAACCTGCAGGAACCTATCCACAGTGTACTATGGATCTTCACCATTATTGGACATTACTTCCATTCGTTTCACCATTTGGACTGATGGTAAATATTTACTTGTGTGCTTGTAATTGCTTTCCACATCTGGGTTTAATTACATTTTAATAACAAGACATACAAAGCATGCCATCTGTGTTTTATCTGGTTAAAATCATTCCTTGCAACCCTATAGTACAATTACTAAGTCCAAATTAAGAAAAGGTTAAATGTCATGATGTGGTGTACCCACAAGGCTGTGGGCAGCATCATCAGTACACAATGTGATCACCTTGTCTATCCATTCACTGAATGAAGGAAGAATGACACACCAGACAAGAGCGTACAAGGGGGGCCCTGTCTATATTTCTGGATCCTTTCATTATTTTGACATGCTGTTTTTACTGAATATTTCCTCTGCAGATGTATTTTTTTCATCATGAGCTCGGTTTCATTTGCTCTAGTTTGTGACAGATCTAAGCTGATCACAGACATATGAAAAAAAATATTTTAAAAAGATTGTAGCGTTTTTTTTTTATGTTTTCCTCTTTTCTTGGATACAATTTTTATCTTTGCCAAAAGTTTCTCTTTTTGCATTCCTTTATTACTTTTTTAAACTGACCCTTGTCTGGCTCTAGAAGAAATTGGCTGATCTGTATTCTCTTTTATTTTTCTATGTTGCTTTGTATGGAGGCTAGGGTCCATCTACATTTCCATGATTGCCCAGTCATGATATAGAAAATTCAGTGTATGATGGGAGTAAGATTTTGTTATGTGGCTTGTTATTCATGCAAGGTGTTTCTTTAATGAAAAATGCAGATTTAAATAGATTGAAAATGATTTATATTAATTTGGTAATGTATTTATGAGATTTTAATGATTGGGTTAACATATACAGTAGTGTAATGGAAAAGGGAAAAGTCCTGGACAGGGGTGGACTGACAACTCATGGGGCCTCCGGGCAATAGGGGATCATGGGGTCCCTGTGTCCTTGCCCAAACTCAAAAAAGCCTATGAAAAAGGTACCAGGAGCATCTTATGGGGCCCCCTACTGACCCCGGGCTCTTGGGCAGTGCCCGAATTTCCAAATGGTCAGTCCGCCCCTGGTCCTGGAAAAAACCCTGTATAACAGCCTCAGCCTGTGCTCCAATCAGGCCATGCTACCAACGCGTTTCACTCCCCCTACGGAGCTTAGTCATGGGAATCATGTATGGGGATGTAAGTATGTATTTTCCATACCAGTGGGATCCCTCTAGAAGCTGGATTTGACTGTAGGAGGCCCCAATACACCAATTATCTCCACTAGCTTCCTGGTCCTGTGTTGAGTGGCTGTCCTGCTGCATTGCAAACACATGGGGTCACTGGCTTGGTACAGGTGCCATTCATGGAACAATTTCTCAGTGCAAAGTGTTCTCTGATTGGAATGAATGGAGTTGCAGAGTGGTGATGTAACAGTCTTGACCTCGTCCAATCAGAGAACACTTTGAATTAATTGATAAAATGCAAAGTGCTCTCTGAATGGCACCTGCACTACAAGGATGAACTCCTGTGTTCAGTAAGCAGCAGGGAAGTAATACGGTGTGGGAACCCAAGAGCTAGTGGAGATCAATGTTGTAGCCATGCCTATTAGAGTGATTTCCAGATTCCACAAGGATCCCACAGGTATGGAAAAATACATACTTACATTGGTCCAAGCCGAACCAATGCAATTATGTAAAAATTGACATACCTTGAATTTAGCTTTAAAGTGTTACTAAACCCAGGACCCTGCATTCACTGTATCTAGCCACTGTACACAGAACATGGAAATTAAATTATTTTAGTAAATAAAAACTATTAAATACCTTCTCCCATTAGCAGTTAGAGTAGTCCTGCTTAAAGTTTGTAGGGGGTGTTTTCATTCTCCCCTAATTGTCCTATGAGGCTGCATAACCCCTGACCCTCTGTCTGGATGGCACTGATTGGCCCTGTGCTTATTACATGTACTCTCCCAAGAAAAAAAATAATAACTCCCTAGCAATATAAATCAAGCTGAGCATGTGCAGACTGCCCCCAAGGCTATTAGCAGATGGACTGGGGACAGTAGAAGAAGGGGAGGATCAGAGAAGACAAGATCAAACAGTGTTTTTACACAATGAGGAGGATTAACCCCTTAGGTTCCACAGTGAGTATAACAAGCATGCTTTACTGCATCTACAGACTGATTTTACTGTTGTTGGTTTAGTAACACTTTATATGAGTCTACTGAGCATGGCTGGATTTATGGGGGTGCTGGGGTGGGCTACGCCCCCCCCAGATTTTAGTGCCCCACAAAACCAACCCCCCCCCCCAATCTGAACATTCTGCCTGCCGCTGAACTATATTGCAGACAGCTTCTCTCTCCTTGCAGCTTTGTAAATGCACAAGTAAATGTCATGCCCAAGTAAATCGATGATCTGGTCAGCAGGGGCCCAGCAGGATGGGGGAAAGCTGCCTGTACCACTACCCTGTCCTCTTCTGCAGGAGGAGCTCTGCTGCCTATGCCAAGGTTGTGTGCAGTGCAGGGATGGGAGAAAGGAGTTCTGCTGAGTGCCCTGCTAGCAGTGACCTCTGTCCTCTGACCTGCCTGCAGTGACCCCTGTCATCTGACCTACCAGCGGTGACTTATGTCCTCTTCCTTGCTAGCAGTGACTCCTGTCCTCTGACCTGCAGTAGTGACCTCTGTCCCCTGACCTGCCAGCAGTGACCTCTGTCCTCTGACCTGCCTGCAGTGACCCCTGTCATCTGACCTACCAGCGGTGACTTCTGTCCTCTGCCTTGCTAGCAGTGACTCCTGTCCTCTGACCTGCAGTAGTGACCTCTGTCCTCTGACCTGCCAGCAGTGACCTCTGTCCGCTGCCTTGCTAGCAGTGACTCCTGTCCTCTGACCTGCAGTAGTGACCCCTGTCCTCTGACCTGCCAGCAGTGACCTCTGTCCTCTGACCTGCCAGCAGTGACCCCTGTCCTCTGCCCTGCCAGCAGTGACCCCTGTCCTCTGCCTTGCCAGCAGTGACCCCTGTCCTCTGCCCTGCCAGCAGTGACCCCTGTCCTCTGTCCTGCCAGCAGTGACCCCTGTCCTCTGCCCTGCCAGCAGTGACCCCTGTCCTCTGCCCTGCCAGCAGTGACCCCTGTCCTCTGCCCTGCCAGCAGTGACCCCTGTCCTCTACCCTGCCAGCAGTGACCCCTGTCCTCTGCCCTGCCAGCAGTGACCCCTGTCCTCTACCTTGCCAGCAGTGACCCCTGTCCTCTACCTTGCCAGCAGTGACCCCTGTCCTCTGCCCTACCAGCAGTGACCCCTGTCCTCTGGCCTACCAGCAGTGACCCCTGTCCTCTGCCCTACCAGCAGTGACCCCTGTCCTCTGCCCTACCAGCAGTGACCCCTGTCCTCTGCCCTGCCAGCAGTGACCTCTGTCCTCTGCCCTGCCAGCAGTGACCCCTGTCCTCATCTCTGTTGTCTCCTGTACACTGCCCTCTATACACTGCCCTACATAATGCTGACCCTATCTTTTGCCCTGCTGACCCCTTGTACACTGTCCTGCTGATCTCCCATTCTCTGCCCCCTGACATGTTTTACTGCACCCCCACATTAGACAGGCTAGATCCAGCCCTGTTACTGAGGTTGCCTTGCACTGCTTAAACAAAGTCCAGATTTAGGTTCCAGTTAACAGCAATGGACTTAAATTGCTTAGTTCAGGAGTGTCCAACCTTTTGACTTTCCTGGGCCACATTGGAAGAGGAGGAATTGTCTTGGACCACACATAAACCACACTAACGAGAGCTGATGGAGCACAAAAAGTCAAGCAGATCACAAGTTACCGAAAACTGATATAAATAATGTACCTATCTGAGTAATGAAACTTCATTATTTGTAATATTTTTTATTATAAACATTACACTGTTTTTGATGAACTAACATATCAATATCTGGTTAGATGGATACAGTAGCAATTCTCAATAAATGCTCAAATTGCTCATCAGATATTTTGGTTCTAATTTTGCCCTTCGTGTGCTTCATCCTTGAAAATAGTTGCTCGCAAATATAGGCGCTTCCGAAAAACTGAGGACATGAATAAGGCGTGATTGTGAAAGAGTGGAAGATTTTTCTTTGGGAAGATAAAACTTACAAAAGTCCAGTAAAGAGACCCTGTCAAATTTTTCTCCGGCTACATGTGTTTGCTAAGTGTAAATGCATTTTTACAAAAACATTTTTACAAGAAAATCAAAAATTTTAAGTAAGTTTACGATTTTGTGTTGGGTCGCATTCATAGCCATCTTGGGCCGCGGATTGGATATCCCTGGCTTAGTTGTTATTGGCAATAAGAAGACTTTCCCTTAGGCTCCATGCACATGGGGTGTTTTGATAACGCTGGTAACGTTAGCTGTGTAAAGTCATGTTAAAAACTCCACGCATGTGCAGTTCGCGGTATCCTTCGCTAGCCTCGAGCATGCACATAGTTTGAAGAGGAGGAGCGGCCACTACTCAGCCAAGCTGAAGTCACCCATATGGTTCACATCAGACAGTGCTTCTTGAAACCAGTAAACCCAAAACAGGTGTGTTTTTAAGGGCAGGACAGCTGTCAGCAACACATCCAATATCATCACACTGATTGGAGTCAAGGTTGGTTCACTCCTGGCTCCAATTAGCTCTGGGAGAAGTCATTAAGCTAGAGCCTCACATACTTTTTCCTCCCTGCACTGTGAATGTTTACATGTTATGTGCAATTAAACCATGGCAACATCTAATGTTTGTGTATTATTATGTTCAGCAGACTGTGTTCTTCTATTGTTGTGACTTAGATGACGTTCAGAGCACATTTTATGCCCAATTCATGCAAAACTCCATGTAATCCCAAGGGGTTCACAGACTTTTTCTTGCAATTGTCGGATAACATGCTGGGGATGGACACATAGGATAACATGCCGGGGATGGACACATAGGATAACACGCCGGGGATGGACACATAGGATAACATGCCAGGGATGGACACATAGGATAACATGGTGGGGATGGACACATCGGATAACATGCCGGGGATGGACACATAGGATAACATGCCGGGGATGGACACATAGGATAACATGCGGGGATGGACACACAGGATAACATGCCGGGGATGGACACATAGGAGAACATGCTGGGGATGGACACACAGGATAACATGCTGGGGATGGACACACAGGATAACATGCCGGGGATGGACACACAGGATAACATGTTGGGGATGGACACATAGGATAACATGCCGGGGATGGACACACAGGATAACATGGTGGGGATGGACACATAGGATAACATGCCGGGGATGGACATATAGGATAACATGCCGGGGATGGACACATAGTATAACATGCCGGAGATGGACACATAGTATAACATGCCGGGGATGGACACATAGGATAACATGCCGGGGATGGACACACAGGATAACATGCCGGGGATGGACGCACAGGATAACATGCCGGGGATGGACACATAGGATAACATGCCGGGGATGGACACGTAGGATAACATGCCGGGGATGGACACATAGGATAACATGCCGGGGATGGACACACAGGATAACATGCCGGGGATGGACACACAGGATAACATGCCGGGGATGGACACACAGGATAACATGCCGGGGATGGACACGTAGGATAACATGCCGGGGATGGACACGTAGGATAACATGCCGGGGATGGACACATAGGATAACATGCCGGGGATGGACACACAGGATAACATGCCGGGGATGGACACATAGGATAACATGCTGGGGATGGACACATAGGATAACATGCTGGGGGGTTTACTGGCTGTAGACAAAAATGGCAAAAGCCAAAAACAGCCGCTGTAAAAACGTCCCGTGTGCAGGAGGACTTTTTCCTACATGGAGCTCTCTGCTCTATTCTCTGTGGTAGTGAGTGGCACATCACTCATTTAGCTGGTTGCAGGAGTGATGGACAGATTCAAGGCCATAGTGTGGAAGTCCAGACCTGGCTCAGCTCTTTAACATCCTCATCGCTGCCTCTATGATACTTTCATTTAGCTCTTCTCCTCCTAGCTGGAGCTTTTCCTTCATTCAGATCACATTTCAATCTTAGCTGCTCCAGCTGTTTTCTATTTTGTTCACAGAGACGATTAAATATCCACCACTGGGGTTATCTAAAAGCTTCTTTATAAATCAGCAGTGATCACTATGACACAGTATAACTGCTTCCTGATTGCCAGTGTTAAAGCAACCCTGATAGTATTGTAACTTTACTCTGGAAATGCATACCTGTTAACCCCGGGTTCACATCTGCGCGTTTTCTCCCGGTGCATTTTTTGGAAAGGGTCAGGGACTTTAACGCACAAAGTTGCATTTTTGGGACTGTAGACTTCAATGGAAATGCTGCAGAAAAGCATGCAGTGTGTTTTTGATGCTTTTGCACTATTAACATAGAGTACACACAGCTTTATATGGGTGCAACACAGGATTTCACCGTGGCACCCATTAAGGCAATATTAGTTTAATATATGTTATTTTTATGTATTATTGTATATGCATTTAGTGGTATAGTCACAGTTTATATTGATATTTGATACACCTTAGAAGCTCAAGCTGTATATATTAATACATAGGAGCGCGGCGCTATCTTTTTTCTAGTGTTTTTGATGCGTTTTTGATGCATTTTGCGTTTTAATTCTGTCTCGCAACAAGAAAAATTAAAAATGCGGTAAAAACGTATAAAAAAGGCAGGTGCAAAAACGCGAAACACAATGCAGAAATGGCTGAAACGCAGGGGCGGACTGACAACTCATGGGGCCCCCGGGCAATAGGGGATCACGGGGCCCCTGTGTCCTTGCCCAAATTCAAAAAAGTCTATGAAAAAGGTACCAGGGGCATCTCATGGGGCCCCCTACTGACCCTGGGCCCTCCAAATGGTCAGTCCGTCCCTGCTGAAACGCAACCTGCATAGCTGAGAACCTAGCTGCAGCCTGGCTTATCCACATAGGACCACATTGCTCCGGGGTAACTGACCCGCTAAGTGGTGCCCCTTCTCTCCTTAGTAAATCCTTCTTGGATTTTTCGGAGTTAAAGCGGAGTTCCACTCATCCTGTCAAAAAATAAAAGTCAGCATCTACAAAAACTGTAGCTGCTGACTTTTAAAAAACTTACCTGTCCCTTAGTCCCGTGGTGTGGCCCCCGCAGCCCGTTTCACCTGCCGTCCTGGATTCCTGGAGGCTGGCATCTTCATTTTGGGCACCCGGCTGTGACAGCTTGCGGCTTCACAGCCGGGTACACACTGCGCATGCGCGAGTAGCGCCGCGCTTCATGAATGGTCCTGTAGTCTTCTGGGACCTGTCACGTGTCCCAGAAGACTACGGGCAGGAAAGGAGGGAGGACACCTTCTATTTCCGATTGCCTAGGTGGTCCGACCACAATTGGGAGCCAGTACCTGTCAAATTTTGGTACCCGCTCCCCCCCGCCCCAAAAAGGTGCCAAACCTTAATGGGGAGCGGGGGAGCAGTCCTTAAAGCGGAACTTCCCCTTTTGGTTGGAGCTCCGCTTTAAGCCACCTGTCATTCTTTTGGCCCCCCTCATGCAGCATTGTCCCGTCTGCTTCTCTGTGCGGACCGGTGCGTGTTTGCCATTGATGTGTTCGGGTGGGGCCACTCCAGGAGATATTTGGGCTTCCTTCCCTGTCTTTCTTTCTTAGCACTTTACCACAATCCTTGCTGTGAGAGGTTCATGAATATTCTCTGCTGCATCATGCGAATCAATACTTTTTAAGCTCCTTGGCAGTCCATGTGCACATCCTCTGCCCCTATAGGTCATGCCTCTTTGAGCACCTCTGAGGAAGAGACGACGATTAGTCTCGAAACGCATCAGAACAACATTTGCATGATCAACCTTTTCAGTATTAAGTCTTACATCCTTTGACAATCACTTTCATAATTCATGTATTTCAATGTGTCAGGTCTTTTGTTTGTATAAATAAAACTGAATGTTATGTTTTAATGGTTGATACATTAGTTATTACCGTATTTTTCGCTCCATAAGACGCACCTGACCATAAGACACACCTAGGTTTTAGAGGCAGAAAACAGGAAAAACAAAAATTCTGAACTAATGGACTGCAGACATAGTACAGGAGATGACCAGAGACTGCGGACAGCACAGGGATGACCATAGACTGCGGACAGCACAAGGATGACCAGAGACTGCGGACAGCACAGAGATGACCAGAGACTGCGGACACAGCACAGGAGATGACCAGAGACTGCGGACAGTACAGGAGATGACTGCTGACCTTTGGGGAGGTGGGGAGCGGGTACCTGAATTTGACAGGTACCCGCTCTTACTTCCGCAGAGTTTTTGTTTGATCTTACCTGTTCCTCTATCCAGCCGCGTGCTGTCTTCCCGGCTTCTGTAATGGCGCTCGGCATGACAGCCGGGTGCCCAGTGAGCATGAGCGAGAAGCACTTGCGCTTTGTGATTGGTCCGGCGGCTTCTGGGATCTGTCATGTGTCCCAGGTACCGCCTTACCATTCACAAAAAGCACCGCTTCTTGTGCATGCGCACTTGGCACCCGGCTGTCATGCCCAATGCCCACACTACAGAAGCCGGAAGACAGCGCGCCGCTGGATAGAGGAACAGGTAAGATCAAAGAACAAAGTAAGAGCGGGTACCTGTCAAATTCAGGTACCCGCTCCCCAACTCCCCAAAGGTCAGCAGGCATCTCCATAAGGTCCCGCTGCAGAGCTGAGCGGCCGGCCCGGTATTCTGACACGGCCGCGGTGGAAATACCGGACCGGCCGCTCCATATTCGCTCCATAAGACGCACTGACATTTTCTCCCCTTTTTTGGGGGGAAAAAAGTGCGTCTTATGAAGCGAAAAATACGGTAATTCACAATTTGTGCCTCCAAAGTCCCACTAAGTAGAGAACCTTTCCCCATTCTTTCCGCTAGTATTAAGTTGGGAGTAAGCTCCCTTGGTTGAGTTTTACCTATAGGAAAACCTATAATAAGGCTGACCTAATGGTATAGTAAATACCTCTTAACCATGCACTGTTTAGGAGATATTTAGTCTGGCAGCAGCCAGTGATGTTGCTAAAGGAAGCCCATGCCATTCCTTCAGAACCCTGTGCCATAAAGAACGACTCCCATGCACATGTGCAGAAGTGACATCATTCATACCGTCAAAGCCTGTGAACCCGGAAGCAAGACTGGGTGAAGATGGAGACGCCTACAGCAGTGACCATGTGCTACTGGAGGGCTTCATTTTCAGGTACAATAAGTATGTCATAATGTGCTAGTATGCAGTGCATAGAGAGAGATATCATTTCCCCTGCATAAATTGACAGTACAAATCATTAGTATTACCTCATCTGGAATATGCAGTTCAGTTGTGGGCACCAATTCACAAAAGAGAACATTGGGGAACTGGAGCAAGTGCAGAGAAGGCCAACCAAACTGATAGGAGGCATGGAGATCAGCTATGAGGAAAGATTAGAGGAACTGAATTTATTCTCTCTTGAGAAGAGGAGATTAAGGGGGGATATGATCTCCATGTATAATACATAAGGGGGGATATGATCTCCATGTATAATACATAAGGGGGGGATATGATCTCCATGTATAATACATAAGGGGGATATGATCACCATGTATAATATATAAGGGGGGATATGATCTCCATGTATAATACATAAGGGGGGATATGCTCTCCATGTATAATACATAAGGGGGGATATGATCACCATGTATAATACATAAGGGGGGATATGATCACCATGTATAATACATAAGGGGGATATGATCTCCATGTATAATACATAAGGGGGGATATGATCACCATGTATAATACATAAGGGGGGATATGATCTCCATGTATAATACATAAGGGGGGGATATGATCTCCATGTATAATACATAAGGGGGGGATATGATCTCCATGTATAATACATAAGGGGGGGATATGATCTCCATGTATAATACATAAGGGGGGGTATGATCTCCATGTATAATACATAAGGGGGGGATATGATCTCTATGTATAATACATAAGGGGGGATATGATCGCCATGTATAATACATAAGGGGGGATATGATCTCCATGTATAATACATAAGGGGGATATGATCTCCATGTATAATACATAAGGGGGGATCTGATCTCCATGTATAATACATAAGGGGGATATGATCTCCATGTATAATAGATAAGGGGGGGATATGATCTCCATGTATAATACATAAGGGGGGGATATGATCTCCATGTATAATACATAAGGGGGGATATGATCTCCATGTATAATACATAAGGGGGGATCTGATCTCCATGTATAATACATAAGGGGGATATGATCTCCATGTATAATACATAAGGGGGGATATGATCACCATGTATAATACATAAGGGGGGGATATGATCTCCATGTATAATACATAAGGGGGATATGATCTCCATGTATAATACATAAGGGGGGTTATGATCTCCATGTATAATACATAAGGGGGGGGGGGTATGGTCTCCTTGTATAATACATAAGGGGGATATGATCACCATGTATAATACATAAGGGGGATATGATCTCCATGTATAATACATAAGGGGGATATGATCACCATGTATAATACATAAGGGGGGATATGATCTCCATGTATAATACATAAGGGGGATATGATCACCATGTATAATACATAAGGGGGGATATGATATCCATGTATAATACATAAGGGGGGATGTGATCTCCATGTATAATACATAAGGGGGGATATGATCTCCATGTATAATACATAAGGGGGGATATGATCTCCATGTATAATACATAAGGGGGGATATGATCTCCATGTATAATACATAAGGGGGGATATGATCACCATGTATAATACATAAGGGGGGATATGATCTCCATGTATAATACATAAGGGGGATATGATCTCCATGTATAATACATAAGGGGGGATATGATCTCCATGTATAATACATAAGGGGGGATATGATCACCATGTATAATACATAAGGGGGGATATGATCTCCATGTATAATACATAAGGGGGGATATGATCACCATGTATAATACATAAGGGGGGATATGATCTCCATGTATAATACATAAGGGGGGATATGATCTCCATGTATAATACATAAGGGGGATATGATCTCCATGTATAATACATAAGGGGGGGATATGATCTCCATGTATAATACATAAGGGGGATATGATCTTCATGTATAATACATAAGGGGGGGATATGATCTCCATGTATAATACATAAGGGGAGGTATGATCTCCATGTATAATACATAACGGGGGATATGATCTCCATGTATAATACATAAGGGGGGGATATGATCACCATGTATAATACATAAGGGGGATATGATCTCCATGTATAATACATAAGAGGGATATGATCACCATGTATAATACATAAGGGGGGATATGATCACCATGTATAATACATAAGGGGGGATATGATCACCATGTATAATACATAAGGGGGATATGATCTCCATGTATAATACATAAGGGGGGATATGATCTCCATGTATAATACATAAGGGGGGATATGATCACCATGTATAATACATAAGGGGGGATATGATCTCCATGTATAATACATAAGGGGGGATATGATCTCCATGTATAATACATAAGGGGGGATATGATCTCCATGTATAATACATAAGGGGGATATGATCTCCATGTATAATACATAAGGGGGGGATATGATCTCCATGTATAATACATAAGGGGAGGTATGATCTCCATGTATAATACATAAGGGGGATATGATCTCCATGTATAATACATAAGGGGGGGATATGATCTCCATGTATAATACATAAGGGGAGGTATGATCTCCATGTATAATACATAAGGGGGGATATAATCTTCATGTATAATACATAACGGGGGATATGATCTCCATGTATAATACATAAGGGGGGGATATGATCACCATGTATAATACATAAGGGGGGGATATGATCACCATGTATAATACATAAGGGGGATATGATCTCCATGTATAATACATAAGGGGGGATATGATCTCCATGTAGAATACATAAGGGGGGATATGATCACCATGTATAATACATAAGGGGGGATATGATCACCATGTATAATACATAAGGGGGGGATATGATCTCCATGTATAATACATAAGGGGGGATATGATCTCCATGTATAATACATAAGGGGAGATATGATCTCCATGTATAATACATAAGGGGGATATGATCTCCATGTATAATACATAAGGGGGGATATGATCTCCATGTATAATATATAAGGGGGGATATGATCTCCATGTATTAATACATCAGTGGTTCATATAGTGAACTCGGTGTAGAGTTATTCCCTCTGAGGTCATCACAGAGGACAAGTGGGCACTATTTACATCTGGAGGAAAAGAGATTTAATCTCAAAACATGGAAAGGTTTCTTCACAGTAAGAGCTGTGAAAATGTGGAATAGACTCAAGAGTTGGTTCTGGCCATCTCATAGGATTGCTTTAAAAAAGGCCTGGATTCTTTCCTAGATACTCAGAATACAACTGGGTAAAATCTTAAGCTAATTTTTGTCAAAATTTCATTAACAACTAAATCACTGTTCTAGTGAGAAAAACAAATGCGAGCCTATGACTTCCTATATTCTATAATACCCTATTGGTTCTTCAAAGTGATTGCCAGCGTCAATGACCAATTGAAGGTTGCAAGAGGCAGATGGCCAGGCCTCTATTGTCTTAACTTTAAACATTACATATTAGAGTTCCCCAAGTTTTGAGACAGAAGGACTCGGCCCACCCCCCACCAGTGGTTCCTGGTGCCCCAGCAAAGCCAGTGAGACCTGGAAGTGAGGAGAGAGAAGAGCTGCAGAAGATGTGCACAGCGCTGAACCAAATGAGGGCTCAGGTGAAAAAAAAAGGGGGGGGGGGGGGGGGAGTGAGGAGCCAAAACCGATGCCTAAGTAAAAAACGTTTAGGCTTTAGAAAGATTTTTAATAGGCATATTAGTAGATCATGTTCTAAGAAGAGATGCATTGGGGATCCTATCCAAGAAACCTTCATGATGGTATCCCCTTTAACATTCCTGAGCTCATGGTGTGACTCATCACTTCCAGTTTACTACCAGTCTGACTCAAATCTCATTGCTTTGTATAATCAATTGTATTGTTATATTTGAACAAAGAAGAGGTTAAGCTACATCATCACAATATCATTATCTAAAAAATGAGAATCTGAACGTCTAAACCTCGGGTAGAGAACACGGCGTACAGGCAAAGCTATCATCAGTTTCAAAAGAACACAATTTTTCATCAGTGTGACAATGCTGAACCACACAATTATAGAACACAAAAAAGAATTCTTTCTTTCTATGTAGATGAACAGATCCTGAAAAACAGCTATGTGTGTAAATCTGAGAATTAAGTTATTTTAGGGAATTCAAGCCTAAAGAGAATAAGTCTAAACTTTGCAAGTTTCATAAAAAGCTGTTTGCGGAACAAGCTGTTCAGTCTGCCGATGTTGGAGATGAAAATATGGAAGAGAAAAATTTAAAGTGGAAGGCAAGTCAAAACCTAACTAAGCTTAAATCTATGTGACCAAGCCCCCCATGGGCGGGGCAAAACACATCAGTGGGCGTGACCAGAGTGACGGCTGAGGCTATTGGAACCACAGTGTTCTCACAGGACTCCTCAGGACTGGTTTGATTGGCGTCCATCCTCCTTCTCTGCACACTGCATAGGCTTTATGTACATGGGCAGCTCTTAAACTTAAGTTTAGGAGCTTTTGGCATTTTTTTTTTGCCAAAGCTCCTAAACTCAACTCCATAAAAGCCTATGTGTCCATGTACACATGGATTTTTAGCAGAGTTTAGGAGCTGCCACGTTCCTGAACGCTGAAGAATCATGTTCAGGATAGGAATGTTTTGACCGGTGACCACAGCAACATTTGTTTTGCATTTTCCCATAGCCAGTGTAGGTTTGTGTACATGAAGCCTTAGCCTAATCTGTTCTGAAGTTGCCAAAGTCCAGTCACATGATCCCTCCAGCACCAGTGAAGAGGAGAGATTGCCAACACCGGCCGAAACCCAGCAACAATACCGCCCATAGGCTTATTATGGGAATCTGTTTTCAGTTGTCCCTCTTCTACACTAAAGCTGGAAGACAGTTACTGTATGTGACTTCAGAAAAGGTAAGTATAGACATCTTTCCTTGTACAGGGTAGATAGATTAGAATAGGGGTGGGAGTAGATTTAAGCATAGTTAGGATCCAACTTGCCAGGACCCAGGTTTGAACATGCAACATCTGCTGTGTTTGGTGATGTCTCTTCTTGCCAAGCCACCTGGAATGCCGGACAGCTCTTTGGACAATTCCTCAAATAATCCTGTCTTGAACGTTTTTGTCTTGAACCTTGAAGCCCTTGCTTCTCCTATGAACTTCCTATTAAAGCCATGCTCTTGTAATTTCTGTTTGTTAAATTACTGTGCTCTCTCCAGCCAGTATCTCACTCTTGTCAATCCTGCTGCCATCTGTATCTTCAATATTGCTTGTTACCAACCTTGGCTTATTTCTTAACTATGCTTCTGCTTGATCCCAACCTGCGAGGACTTGTTGCCAACCTTAGTTTTGTTTACTGACTATGATTCTGTTTGATCTTTACCTGCTATATCCGCTACTAGAAAGTGAAACAAAAAACGAGAAGCGCACCAACCTTGCGCATTACCTCAGTAACCAAAATTTATTGATAGAGGAATGGTACTCACAAACAGCGAATAAAAACAGGCATGTAAGTCCTCTGGGGGACTTCAGAGATAGGGAGCCAGCGTGAATCCCATCATGGGGGTAGACACTTAGTAAAGCTACTAGCTCTGATGAAGAAGGCACAGCCTTCGAAAAGCGTCAGCTTTACTGAGTGTCTACCCCCATGATGGGATTTGTGCTGGCTCCCTATCTCTGAAGTCCCCCAGAGGACTTACATGCCTGTTTTTATTCGCTGTTTGTGAGTACCATTCCTTTATCAATAAATTTTTGTTTAATGAAGTAATGCGCAAGGTTGGTGCGCTTCTCGTTTTTTGTTTCACTTTGCAGTATTGGTCGGGCTTCCCCAGCCTTGTTTGGAGCTGCACAACCTTTTATACGCTGGTGGTCATTCTTCTGATTTTGGTTCCATCCACTTGCCACCAGCCTGGGTCCTGGAGCGCAGGAGAAATCGCATTTGGTCTATATCCGCTACTAGACCCTGGCTTGGTCACCTCCTTTTGGGGTGATCCTGAGGACCGCGACCTGGTACTAACATGCAACAAAACCCATCTCCACCATCAGAAGCTCAGGTGTATACTGGTTAATACTTAGACCCCACACCATGGGCAAGCCTGCACCATCTGACTGGGTAGGCTGGCCTTTTAATGTTGACTTATAGATAGATGTAGAAGACAAATTAATGCAGCTCTAGAATCAAAAACAAATCATTGAATGTATTTTTTTTGGCAGTGAAAGTATGTGAATGTGACCTGGTATCTGCCTGTAGTTTCCTTGTACAGCCGATTTGGAATGTAAGAGAAAGAAGCAGCATAAGGAGCCAACCAGTTCTTTTGCTCACATGCTAATAGGAGGAGAGAGCAGAGTGATCACTATGCTGCATCTCCCTTCACTGTTCAGTCATGTTGGGGGCAGGACCAGGATGGCCTGGGCTCAGAGGAAGTGGGTTTAATGGTGCTGGCCAACAGATTGAGGATATATAGCAGCAGAAAATGGTATTATTGGGAAAAATCTCCAAACTGATGCTGAAGATCACAAAAAAAATTTGTTTTGTTATTTTCCATTAATTTTTATCTTGTTATGCTAGACTGTCCCCGTCTGCAGCAACACTTATATTCTCTCCCTTTCTTTCACAGGCACAGAGACAGCAGCTGGAGCTGTTGGCTCCTGCTCTTGTCAATCAAATCCTGTGGGGAGGGAGAGGGGGAAGCCCGGCTTGGGAGCAAGCCCACAGGGGAGGTCACAATAGAATGCAACTTTCTATAGGGGCGCACAGAGAAGAGGAGGAGCCGGGAACACTGACCAGAAGCAGAGGTTCAGGGACGCTCTTTGCAAGGCAAAGATAAACCTGTTTGTTATTTTAATTAAATATAAAAACAAGCTTTTACAATAGTAAAGTCAAAGGTAGGTAGAAACAACTAAAACTGAGAAGGCAGAAACAGAGTTGGAAATTATAGCTGTGAGATCTCACTGTTGGAGTATCAGCCTGACTCAGCCCATCAGGAACCACCTGTTACTGAATTAAGATAATAAGTGGTTCAAAGGGGTAATTAAAGTGATATGAAACCCTCAGCTTTTTTAAGCACCTTCATCAGCTGATTTGATCACTTACTGAATATGAGGCTTCTTCATCCTTTCTTCCATTTCTATGTTTCAATTTAAGACATGCCAAGACTGCTGCCCTAGTTTTCCCATTGCAGGGTGGCTCTTTTCTTTGCAGTCACCTATGGAGTCACCCTTGCATGCCAGGATCAGAATTGTGTCTGTCTATATTGTGTGCATCAATAAAAACACACAACCCCATAGCCTAGGATGGCAGGGCACTCCCCTGCTACTCCTTCCACTTACCCACTTCCTTCACCAAGCCATGGCTGTCTTTTAGAAGTCATGAGGTCCTGTGCAGGCTACTTGACAGGGCCCCCTTGAACATCCAGAGGACGATGATAAAGCAGCAAGTCCAGCATGCTGTAGTGAATTGTGGGTGTGACAAAATTGTGCCAACAGAGGGAGGGGCTTAAAAATTAAGCCTACATACAGAGTGCACGTGTCAGGAGTATCCATTGTACAGAGTACAAGTGTCAGGAGTGTGTAACATACAGAGTGCAGGTGTCAGGAGTATGTATTGTACAGAATTTAGGTTCAGGAGTATATAACATATGGTGTGCGGGTGTCAGGAATATGTATCGTACAGAGTGCAGGGGCGAGGAATATGCATTATACAGAGTGCAGGTGTCAGGAGTGTGTAACATACAGGGTGCAGGTGTCAGGAATATGTATTGTACAGAATTTAGGTTGAGGAGTATATAACATATGGTGTGCGGGTGTCAGGAGTATGTATCGTACAGAGTGCAGGGGCGAGGAATATGTATTATTCAGAGTGCAGGTGTCAGGAGTGTGTAACATACAGGGTGCAGGTGTCAGGAATATGTATTGTACAGAATTTAGGTTGAGGAGTATATAACATATGGTGTGCGGGTGTCAGGAGTATGTATCGTACAGAGTGCAAGGGTCAGGAATATGCATTATACAGAGTGCAGGTGTCAGGACTGTGTATCATACAGAGTGCAGGTTCAGGTGTATGTAACATACAAAGTGCAGGGGTCAGGAGTGACTGTGGGGAGCTGAACCACTTAATATTATTTCTCCTGCTCCTGACAGAAAAAAACCCCCAGGGTCCTTCTTCTGAGCTAGTGGGGCCCAGGGACCTTTATTGTAACTGCTGGAAGCTATGATAATACTCCTGCCGAAGCCCCATACTGGACTAATGGGCTCATGGCCCAGTACAGGAAGACCGGCTCTACTACTCTCTCAGCAGCCCAGCTTTGTCTGCACTGTGGACTGCACTATCCACTGTTAACACTTTCCTGTAAGACCAGAAGTTCAGAGAAGCAGTACCTAGAGAGCAGGAGCTGGCAGCTTTGAAAGTTGTAAACGACAAGTGTTGGGGGCGAGAATTTTACCAAATAGTTTACTGGGAAATGTTTTTTTTTAATTGTTCTTGATGTGTTAAGCTGAAAAATGCTGGGGTTTAACACTGCATTACCTATAATCAAGAAAAGCTACATCAAAGAAGAAAATGAAAAGAAAAATGTATAATTGCAGTAGCTGAAACCTATTATGGGGAAGAGTTATTGGGTTGAAGCCTCCAGCGTCCAACCGGTACACAGAAGCACCAGCTGCGTCAGCCCGCGGACCTGTATGCTGCATGCAGCAGAGAATTTCAACAAACATTGCACTGTACTTCCTGCAGACTTGACATTCCTCCTACACTCTCCCTTGGATATCTCTAGTGGTGTATCAGGAAGGTTAGACACTTCATGTAGGTGATTCAGACTATGCCCGCGGGGTAATCTCTTCCCACAGCAGGTTGTCAATGTGGGGGATCATTTTAGCATGAAAGTCACTCATGTCACCCGCCTCTTCAGTCTTGCTGAGCTGCGCTCTGATACTCCGAGTGGAAAAAGATTTTGTTCGGCCTTTAATTGTCTGCCGAGATTCAGCAACTGAGCGAATTAAAGGAAAGGTGGAATGTAGAACTTATGAAATGGGAAATTTAAATTTAGGCGCACCTTGAAAAAGTTTTCTTCATTCAGGTATGCCGGACGCATTCCAAAATGTAGCCTACTGAAAATGTTATTCTATTTTGCAGAGAAAGTTGCATAAACACGCTTGTGAGCAATGCAGGTTTCATCATCGCCTGTTCTATACCTGTTGTCAGTCACGTCACTCGCAAGTTCTGCTGATGTGTGAAAAATGCCTACGGAAAGCAGAAATCCAGCTAAAATTGTATTTCCAATTTTGGTTACCACCTCTGTTAAAAGAAAATTATATATATATATATATATATATATATATACACACATACAGTATATATACAGGGCTTGAAAAAGCCACTCACCCGCTCGCCAAATGCGAGCGGTGAGCACAGATGAAGCATTGAGCGACTGCACCTGCGCACCAAACCTCATTGTGAAGCCAAGTTCCGGTTTACAACTTCGGGTTTCCAGCTTCTGCGGCACCGCCGCCGAGGGGACAAGTGCAGGAGAGGTCCGCTCTCCTCCGCTGAGAGGAGACACCCTCTCCACTGCTGCGGGGGACTCGGGGGGGACAGTAAATACTGTATACAACATGTCCTATCACTTTAATGGAGTACAGGGGAGCTGGGATATACATTACTGTATACATGTCATATCACTTTAATGGAGTACAGGGGAGGGGGATATACATTACTGTATACATGTCATATCACTATAATGGAGTACAGGGGAGGGGGGATATACATTACTGTATACATGTCATATCACTATAATGGAGTACAGGGGAGGGGGGATATACATTACTGTATACATGTCATATCACTTTAATGGAGTACAGGGGAGGGGGATATACATTACTGTATACATGTCATATCACTATAATGGAGTACAGGGGAGGGGGGATATACATTACTGTATACACGTCATATCACTATAATGGAGTACAGGGGAGGGGGATATACATTACTGTATACATGTCATATCACTATAATGGAGTACAGGGGAGGGGGATATACATTACTGTATACATGTCATATCACTATAATGGAGTACAGGGGAGGGGGATATACATTACTGTATACATGTCATATCACTATAATGGAGTACAGGGGAGGGGGATATACATTACTGTATACACGTCATATCACTATAATGGAGTACAGGGGAGGGGGATATACATTACTGTATACACGTCATATCACTATAATGGAGTACAGGGGAGGGGGATATACATTACTGTATACATGTCATATCACTATAATGGAGTACAGGGGAGGGGGATATACATTACTGTATACATGTCATATCACTATAATGGAGTACAGGGGAGGGGGGATATACATTACTGTATACATATCATATCACTATAATGGAGTACAGGGGAGGGGGGATATACATTACTGTATACACGTCATATCACTATAATGGAGTGCAGGGGAGGGGGGATATACATTACTGTATACACGTCATATCACTATAATGGAGTGCAGGGGAGGGGGGATATACATTACTGTATACATGTCATATCACTATAATGGAGTGCAGGGGAGGGGGGATATACATTACTGTATACACGTCATATCACTATAATGGAGTACAGGGGAGGGGGGATATATATTACTGTATACATGTCATATCACTATAATGGAGTACAGGGGAGGGGGATATACATTACTGTATACATGTCATATCACTATAATGGAGTACAGGGGAGGGGGATATACATTACTGTATACACGTCATATCACTATAATGGAGTACAGGGGGGGCTGGGATATACATTACTGTATACACATCATATCACTATAATGGAGTACAGGGGAGGGGGGATATACATACTGTATACACGTCATATCACTATAATGGAGTACAGGGGAGGGGGGATATACATTACTGTATACACGTCATATCACTATAATGGAGTACAGGGGAGGGGGGATATACATTACTGTATACATGTCATATCACTATAATGGAGTACAGGGGAGGGGGGATATACATTACTGTATACATGTCCTATCACTATAATGGAGTACAGGGGAGGGGGGATATACATTACTGTATACACGTCATATCACTATAATGGAGTACAGGGGAGGGGGATATACATTACTGTATACACGTCATATCACTATAATCGAGTACAGGGGAGGGGGGATATACATTACAGTATACATGTCATATCACTATAATGGAGTACAGGGGAGGGGGGATATACATTACTGTATACATGTCATATCACTATAATGGGGTACAGGAGAGGGGGGATATACATTACTGTATACATGTCATATCACTATAATGGAGTACAGGGGAGGGGGATATACATTACTGTATACACGTCATATCACTATAATGGAGTACAGGGGAGGGGGATATACATTACTGTATACACGTCATATCACTATAATGGAGTACAGGGGAGGGGGATATACATTACTGTATACATGTCCTATCACTATAATGGAGTACAGGGGAGGGGGGATATACATTACTGTATACATGTCATGTCACTATAATGGAGTACAGGGGAGGGGGGATATACATTACTGTATACATGTCATATCACTATAATGGAGTACAGGGGAGGGGGGATATACATTACTGTATACACGTCATATCACTATAATGGAGTACAGGGGAGGGGGATATACATTACTGTATACATGTCATATCACTATAATGGAGTACAGGGGAGGGGGATATACATTACTGTATACATGTCATATCACTATAATGGAGTATGGGGGAGGGGGATATACATTACTGTATACATGTCATATCACTATAATGGAGTACGGGGGAGGGGGGATATACATTACTGTATACATGTCATATCACTATAATGGGGTACAGGGGAGGGGGGGATATACATTACTGTATACATGTCATATCACTATAATGGAGTACGGGGGAGGGGGGATATACATTACTGTATACACGTCATATCGCTATAATGGAGTACAGGGGAGGGGGATATACATTACTGTATACACGTCATATTGCTATAATGGAGTACAGGGGAGAGGGATATACATTACTGTATACACGTCATATCGCTATAATGGAGTACAGGGGAGGGGGATATACATTACTGTATACACGTCATATCGCTATAATGGAGTACAGGGGAGGGGGATATACATTACTGTATACACGTCATATCGCTATAATGGAGTACAGGGGAGGGGGATATACATTACTGTATACACGTCATATCGCTATAATGGAGTACAGGGGAGGGGGATATACATTACTGTATACACGTCATATCGCTATAATGGAGTACAGGGGAGGGGGGATATACATTACTGTATACACGTCATATCGCTATAATGGAGTACAGGGGAGGGGGATATACATTACTGTATACACGTCATATCACTATAATGGAGTACAGGGGAGGGGGATATACATTACTGTATACACGTAATATCACTATAATGGAGTACAGGGGAGGGGGGATATACATTACTGTATACACGTCATATCACTATAATGGAGTACGGGGGGGGGATATACATACTGTATACATGTCATATCACTATAATGGAGTACAGGGGAGGGGGGATATACATTACTGTATACACGTCATATCACTATAATGGAGTACAGGGGAGGGGGGATATACATTACTGTATACATGTCATGTCACTATAATGGAGTACAGGGGAGGGGGATATACATTACTGTATACATGTCATATCACTATAATGGAGTACAGGGGAGGGGGGATATATATTACTGTATACATGTCATGTCACTATAATGGAGTACAGGGGAGGGGGATATACATTACTGTATACATGTCATATCACTATAATGGGGTACAGGGGAGGGGGGATATATATTACTGTATACACGTCATATCACTATAATGGAGTACAGGGGAGGGGGGATATACATTACTGTATACATGTCATATCACTATAATGGAGTACAGGGGAGGGGGGATATACATTGCTGTATACATGTCATATCACTATAATGGAGTACAGGGGAGGGGGGATATACATTACTGTATACACATCATATCACTATAATGGAGTACAGGGGAGGGGGGATATACATTACTGTATACACGTCATATCACTATAATGGAGTACAGGGGAGGGGGATATACATTACTGTATACACGTCATATCACTATAATGGAGTACGGGGGGGGGGGGGATATACATTACTGTATACACGTCATATCACTATAATGGAGTACAGGGGAGGGGGGATATACATTACTGTATACATGTCCTATCACTATAATGGAGTACAGGGGAGGGGGGATATACATTACTGTATACATGTCATATCACTATAATGGAGTACGGGGGGGGGATATACATTACTGTATACACGTCATATCACTATAATGGAGTACAGGGGAGGGGGATATACATTACTGTATACATGTCCTATCACTATAATGGAGTACAGGGGAGGGGGATATACATTACTGTATACACGTCATATCACTATAATGGAGTACAGGGGAGGGGGATATACATTACTGTATACACGTCATATCACTATAATGGAGTGCAGGGGAGGGGGATATACATTACTGTATACACGTCATATCACTATAATGGAGTACAGGGGAGGGGGGATATACATTACTGTATACATGTCATATCACTATAATGGAGTACAGGGGAGGGGGGATATACATTACTGTATACATGTCATATCACTATAATGGAGTACAGGGGAGGGGGGATATACATTACTGTATACATGTCATATCACTATAATGGAGTACAGGGGAGGGGGGATATACATTACTGTATACATGTCATATCACTATAATGGAGTACAGGGGAGGGGGGATATACATTACTGTATATACGTCATATCACTATAATGGAGTACAGGGGAGGGGGATATACATTACTGTATACGTGTCATATCACTATAATGGAGTACAGGGGAGGGGGGATATACATTACTGTATACATGTCATATCACTATAATGGAGTACAGGGGAGGGGGATATACATTACTGTACACACGTCATATCAATATAATGGAGTACAGGGGAGGGGGGATATACATTACTGTATACACGTCATATCAATATAATGGAGTACAGGGGAGGGGGATATACATTACTGTATACATGTCATGTCACTATAATGGAGTACAGGGGAGGGGGATATACATTACTGTATATATATATATATATATATATATATGCAGGGCTTTTTTTCTCACAGAATAGGTGCAGGAACCTCCCCTTCTGAATCACCTCTCAGTCTCCATCCCCCTACCCACTTCTGAGCTCAGTCCCTTGGATCCACCCCTACCCACCCCCAGTACCATTACTTATAGAGAATACACAGACAAGTATAATTTTGTGGTGTAAGTAGTTTGTATGGAATTTGTTAATGATAAAAATGAAAAGCATTAAAATAGATCCCCTGCAGACAGCAGCAATAGACCCCCCCAAGCAACAAAATGGCACCCCAGCAACAATAGACCACCAGCAGCAACAACAGATTTCCAAGCAGCCAACATGAATAGACTCTCTAGCAGCCAGCAACAATAAACCCCTCCCTCAACAGTAGATCCTTTCCAGAAACTTTAGACCCCCACCAGCAACAATAGACCCTCCTAGCAACAATAGACTACCATGCAAAAATAATCTCCTCCAGTGACAATAGATCCCCCACCAGCCAGCATCAATCGATCTTCCAGCACACCCCAGCGCCCCTTGCCATTACATATATCCAGTGCTGGAGGTGAAGACATTGTTGAGCACTCAGGGGTTCTCACCGATACAGGTTGATGACTTGTGGGTAGTCCTGTTGATTGATTTTCAGTACTCTCTGAATTGAAAAGTCTGAATTAGGAACCTGGAAATTCAGAGGTTCCAAGAGTTTTGGGAGGGAAGAATCACCAAACCCTGATTACAGGGACTTTGGTTATGAAGGGGTTAACCGGGTGTATCAGATTTCGGAAAAGGAAGAGGAAACAATTGGCACCTGTCTGTGAGGGAAAGAGCAGGACCCACCTGGATGTGAAGGATTAACTAAGCTTTGGGACTGAGCCAAGGTTGCCTAACTGTGAAAACCTCCTCTTTGGGACCCCTGAAGCAAACGGAAACCCCAAACCCTAGTGTGGGACTGGTATAGTGGCGGTGAGCCATTCTTATGTTTTCCATTTTACCAGATATGGACTATTTTGGGTTGGTTAACTGATGTACTGATCAAAGCTGTTTTGTTTTCTAGATTGGTTTCAAGTTCAATAAAGGCCTTCACATTTACAAGCAATCCTGAACTCCCATATCACAATTATATGAAATTGGAGACAGCAAGTTACTGTGTATATATATATATATATACACACACACACACACACACACTATATACAGTGAGGAACAGAAGTATTTGAACACCCTGCGATTTTGCAAGTTCTCCCACTTAGAAATCATGGAGGGGTCTGAAATTCACATTGTAGGTACATTCCCACTCTGAGAGACAGAATTAAAAAAAAAAATTCAGGAAATCACTTTGTATGGTTTTGAAAGAATTTATGAAAAAGGTACCATGGGGCCCCCTACTGACCCTTGGCCCTTGGGCAGTGCCCGAATTTCCAAATGGTCAGTCCGCCCCTGGGGTGGAGCCAATGACATCATCTCTTTTGACAATCCCAATAAAGTGAAGTCTATATTTTAGTTCCTTAACCTCGAGGCGCCAACCTCCTCCTGGCCCTTTAAGGGTTCTAAAAGCCAGGAAGCAGAGTCAGGCCTTCAGATCATGTGAATGCTGTGATTGGCTGTCACACGATCAGAAAGCTCCCGATTGCAAGTATGGATCGGGAGCTTACCGATCACTGCTGGCTACCATTCTGGGAGGGAGCAGGGAGCAGGGAGCATGCTCTCAGCATGGTAAGTAGTTTTAACAGAGTCGCACATGTGCGGAGGTAAGGGCCACATGCCCCGCAGCCGCACATATGCATGCGGCCAGCTTCAAAAGGTTAAGGGGGGGCATACAGCTAATACAGTTGCAAGAAAAAGTATGTGAACCCCGTGGGATTATGTGGAGTTTTGCACGAATTGGGCATAAAATGTGCTCTGAACGTCATCTAAGTCACAACAATAGAAGAACACAGTCTGCTGAACATAATACTACACAAACATTAGATGTTGCCATGGTTTAATTGCACATAACATGTAAACATTCACAGTGCAGGGAGGAAAAAGTATGTGAACCTTTGGACTTAATAACTGGTTGACCCTCCTTTGGCAGCAATAACCTCAACCAAACGTTTCCTGTAGTTGCAGATCAGACCTGCACAATGATCTGGAGTAATTTTGGACAACTCCTCTTCACAAAACTGTTTCAGTGTAGCAATATTCTTGGGATGTCTGGTGTGAATCGCTCTCTTAAGGTCATGCCACAGCATTTCAATTGGGTTGAGGTCAGGACTCAGCTACACTCGGGCTTACCATGCGGCGTTGCTCTGGGGGTCCCTGCAGCACTTACCTTGTCCTTCGCTCCCACGATGTGTCCCCTGCAGCGTCCCCGGCCATCTCCTCGGCCGATGCCGGCATCTGGCTTCCGTGTTCCGGTCCCTGTGACGTCGGGACGTACGGGCGCCGGAACCGGTGGCAAATTTGAAATTTAAAAAAAAATGAAATTTTTTTAAAAACGATTATTTCATAGCAAAACATTCCTGTATCAAAGCATTTCACATACATTTTGTCCCGAGTGCTTTGTCCTGCTCCCTGCCTGCATTTTGACTGTTCTTTCTGCCTGGAAACTTAGAAAAGTCCATGGCATCCAAAAAGCGTCCCTTTACGTCAAAAGCGGTTTTCGACCGGCTAGAGAACAGCGATAGTAAATCAGAACCACTTGCAGAATTGAGTGATAATGATTCGTGGGGGAAATTCCTCATCAGACACTGAAAACCATTTTGCGACTTTGCTCAGCGATGTGCGAACTTGGCGCTATATTTCAAATTTCAGTGTTTTTGGTTTGATTATATTATTGAATTAAATTTATTATTATTATATTATTATTTTTTATGATTATTTATTAAATTATAATTTATGATTTCGTGTTTCAAGTTTTATCGTATCCGGGATGTTTACTAGACTCTTGTTCGGACAGATTTCAGTGAGTTATTCCTAAATTACAGGCCTACAATAAAAAAAAATACATATTTCCATGCAAAAAAATGGTACCGCTTTCAGCACCAAAAATCTGAAATAATCATACCGCCAGGGAGGTTAAACTTGAGTTTAGGAGCTTTTGGCATTTTTTTTTATGCCAAAGCTCCTAAATTCAACTCCATAAAAGCCTTCCATGCAAAAAAATGGTACCGCTTTTGGTACAAAATTCCTGACATAATCATACCGCCAGGGAGGTTTTCAGCACTTGTTCATTGTCTTTGTAAAGGTAACACAGCATTAATGATTAAATCACTATATATAATCATGGGATTTGGTAGTATTTAATGATTCCAGCAGCTCCTCGTGTTAAAAAATTCAGCTTTTTCTGATCAAACAAGAT
Organism: Staurois parvus; assembly: GCF_062004578.1. Lineage (NCBI taxonomy): Eukaryota > Metazoa > Chordata > Amphibia > Anura > Ranidae > Staurois > Staurois parvus. The sequence continues at coordinate 4,765,288 of NW_028317980.1, read as the reverse complement.
TTTTCTATACAGCAAATTTTTGAATGTGTCTAAACTACAATGTATTCTATTTTTCAACAAGAACAATACCGAAGGCTGCTGTTTTAAATGCTTTTGTGGATACATACAAAACAGTTTAGTTATCTCAAGGTTAAAAGCCTTACCCAAGCCCCGAGCCTTCCAGTCGACCAATCATGTTAATAATATAATACAAGCGAGAGCCTGTCATGTCACATAGAACAAGTTTCATCGACATGAATCTGTCTGTACAGATTGCAGCTGACATCATAATCACTCTGTCATAATTGTTTAATGTTGCATCTGCTCTCTAACTCCCCACTTAATCCTGGGTCTCTCTCCATATCCACAGCCATGATCCAAGCTGTCATTTTATATATGTTGGGATGGTTCTAGATTGGCAGTGAAAGGTTATTGTACATGGAGGGTGTATGATGTATACTGTATGCAGGCACAATTGTCCATTGCTCCTGATTGGCAGTGACAGGATAATAAAATATATGTCTATACATTTATGCTCATGTATATGTCCATAAAACTTTTTATTATAGAGAATTTTTAGGCAGTAGCTTAAAGCGCTCAGTGAGATACTTATGCTATCCAGTAAACGCAGCAACTGTGCTAAGATTAGAAAGTTCTCTCAAGTTACTTTATTCAGAGATTTAGGAAAACTCCTACAGTTTTCATGCACAACTCCTCCTCTTGTATTGAATTGTAATGTAACTGTACTGTCTACATGTATGCTGTAAATAGTTGTACAAAATGTTGGCGCTATATAACTTGTTGCTATATATGTGTGTTCCAACATCTCCAGCTGATGTGTTTCAGGATCACCAACAAATGTATGTACAGGATCACCAGCAGGTGTGTGTACAGGATCACCAGCAGGTGTGTACAGGATCACCAGCAGGTATGTAGAGGATCATTAACAGGTGTGTGTACAGGACCATTAACAGGTGTGTGTACAGGATTACCAGCAGGTGTGTGTACAGGATCACCAGCAGGTATGTACAGAATCATTAACAGGTGTGTGTACAGGATTACCAACAGACGTGTGTACAGGATCACCAGTGGCTATGTACAGCATCAACAGGTGTGTGTACAAGATCACCAGCAGGTGTGTACAGGATCATTAACAGGTGTGTGTACAGGATTACCAACAGGTGTGTGTACAGGATCACCAGCGGCTATGTACAGGATTACCAACAGGTGTTTGTACAGGATCACCAGCGGCTATGTACAGGATTACCAACAGGTGTTTGTACAGGATCACCAGCGGCTATGTATAGGATTATCAACAGGTGTGTGTACAGGATCACCAGCGGCTATGTACAGGATTATCAACAGGTGTGTGTACAGGATCACCAGCAGCTATGTACAGGATTATCAACAGGTGTGTGTGTACAGGATTACCAAGAGGTGTGTTCCAGGATCACCAACAGGTGAATATACAAAATCACCAGGAGTGTGTACAGGATCACCAGCAGGAGTGTGTACATGATCACAAGCAGGTATGTACAGGGGTGTGTACAGGATCACCAGCAGGAGTGTGTACAGGATCACAAGCAGGTATGTACAGGGGTGTGTACAGGATCACCAGCATGTATGTACAGGATCATCAACAGGTGTATGTAGAGAATCACAAACAGGTAGATGTACAGTATCATCAGCAGGTGTGTGTACAGGATCACCAGCACAAGTGTGAACAGGATCACCAGCAGGAGTGTTTACAGGATCACCAGCAGGAGTTTGTATAGGATCACCAGCATGTACTGTATGTACAGGATCATCAACAGGTGTACAGGTTCACAAACAGGTATATGTACAGTATCAGCAGCAGGTGTGTGTACAGGATCACCAGCAGGTGTGTGTGTACAGGATCACCAGCAGGAGTGTGTACAGGATCACCAGCAGGAATGTTTACACGATCACCAGCAAGGGTTTGTACAGGATCACCAATATGTATGTACAGGATCATCAACAGGTGTATGTACAGGATCACAAATAGGTATATGTACAGTATCATCAGCAGGTGTGTGTACAGGATCACCAATGGGAGTGTGTACAGGATCACCAGAAGGTATGTACAGGATCACCAACAGGTGTATGTACAGGATCATCAACAGGTGTATGTACAGGATGACCAGCAGGGGTGTGTACAGGATCCTCAGTGGGTGCATCTACAGGATCACTAACAGATGTGTGTAGAGGATTATCAGTGGGTACATGTGCAGGTGTGTAAGGAGGATCATGAACAGGTGTATGTACAGGATCACCAACAGGTGCGTTCCAGGATTACCAGCAGGTGTATGTACAGTATCATCAGCAGGTATGTGTATAGGATCACCAGTGGGAGTGTGTACAGGATCACCAGAAGGTATATGTGCTGTATCATCAGTGGGCGTGTGTACAGGATTATCAACAGGAGTGCGTACAGGATCACCAACAAATGTGTGCACAGGATGACCATCAGGAGTGTGTACAGGATCATCAGTGGGTACGTGTACAGGTGTGTAAGCAGGATCATCAACAAGTGTGTGTACAGGATCACCAACAAATGCATTCCAGGATCACCAACAGGAGTGTGTACAGGATCATCAGTGGGTACGTGTACAGGATCATCAGTGGGTACGTGTACAGGTGTGTAAGCAGGATCACCAACAAGTGTGTGCACAGGATCACCAACAAATGCATTCCAGGATCACCAACAGGAGTGTGTACAGGATCATCAGTGGGTACGTGTTCAGGTGTGTAAGCAGGATCACCAACAGGTGTATGTACAGGATCATCAGTGGGTACATGTTCAGGTGTGTAAGCAGGATCACCAACAGGTGTATGTACAGGATCATCAGTGGGTATGTGTACAGGTGTGTAAGCAGGATCACCAACAGGTGTGTGTACAGGATCACCAACAGGTGTATGTACAGGATCACCAACAGGTGTGTGTACAGGATCACCAACAGGTGTGTGTACAGGATCATCAGTGGGTACGTGTACAGGTGTGTAAGCAGGATCACCAACAAGTGTGTGTACAGGATCACCAACAAATGCATTCCAGGATCACCAACAGGAGTGTGTACAGGATCATCAGTGGGTACGTGTTCACATGTGTAAGCAGGATCACCAACAGGTGTATGTACAGGATCATCAGTGGGTATGTGTACAGGTTTGTAAGCAGGATCACCAACAGGTGTGTGTACAGGATCACCAACAGGTGTGTGTACAGGATCATCAGTGGGTACGTGTACAGGTGTGTAAGCAGGATCACCAACAGGTGTGTGTACAGGATCACCAACAGGTGTATGTACAGGATCATCAGTGGGTATGTGTACAGGTGTGTAAGCAGGATCACCAACAGGTGTGTATACAGGATCATCAGTGGGTATGTGTACAGGTTTGTAAGCAGGATCACCAACAGGTGTGTGTACAGGATCACCAACAGGTGTATGTACAGGATCACCAACAGTTGTGTGTACAGGATCATCAGTGGGTACGTGTACAGGTGTGTAAGCAGGATCACCAACAGGTGTGTGTACAGGATCACCAACAAATGCATTCCAGGATCACCAACAGGAGTGTGTACAGGATCATCAGTGGAGCAATGTACAGGATCACTAACAGATGTATGTACAGGATCATCAGTGGGGCAATGTACAGGATCACTAACAGGTGCATGTACAGGATCATCAGTGGGGCAATGTACAGGATCACTAACAGATGTATGTACAGGATCACCAACAGGTGTATGTACAGGATCACCAACAGGTGTGTGTACAGGATCATCAGTGGGGCAATGTACAGGATCACTAACAGATGTATGTACAGGATCACCAACAGGTGTATGTACAGGATCACCAACAGGTGTGTGTACAGGATCATCAGTGGGGCAATGTACAGAATCACTAACAGATGTATGTACAGGATCATCAGTGGGGCAATGTACAGGATCACTAACAGATGTATGTACAGGATCATCAGTGGGGCAATATACAGGATCACTAACAGATGTATGTACAGGATCATCAGTGGGTACATGATCAGGTGTGTAAGGAGGATCATCAACAGGTGTGTGTACAGGCATGAAAGACTGAAGTACTCAGCAGGTACACAATGCAGGCATCTCAAGGATTTACATTTTAGTGTTGACTGGCATGCACCTTTAATTTACAAAAAAATAAATCATAAAATGCATCTTTTGCATTTAGACTAAAGTTGAATGCAACTGAATTTATATTCTTGTTTTGTAGGCAGAGTGAGGCAATGCTTGATTGCCTACTGAGTCTTTATTTCTGCCTGTTAGCATGGCAGTGAGATCTCCTACTATCTTCTCTTTGCTCAGTAATCCTCTGCAATCAGGGATTTTCTGTGCGCAAAACAACCTCTGGAATGTATTCCATGTATTCATATGTGGAATCAGCTAGGACATTGGGAGTTGGTGACACCAGCATTATGGCTTTACCAGCCTCCTAGTAAATTATCTATGAGAGAATAGGCTTCATGGAGACAAACCAGAAAGTTCAGTATATGTAGTGTCCTTTTACTGAAAGCTGATTACTGAGTGCACTGGGTCTAAATCAGATGCCTATTTGATTGTACAGTTATATGCAGAAACTCTGAACAACGGCTGTAACAGGAAAGTGGAATTAGAATAAGAAAAGTAAGGGTTTTTTATAGTACAATATTACATCATATTGGTTACTATGAATTGGGCTTTAAAGTGCATGTAAAGCTAAAACTTTTTGCTTCATATTGGATAGAGAAAGGAACTTTTTGGGTTTATTTTGCTGTATGTGGGCCTTTGGAGAGATTTCCCTTCACACCCTGTCTCAAGGCCCAAGATTTAAGAGGAGCCTTCTCTTATGAAAGAGAAACCTTCTTTTAGACTAGTGGTCTCCGACCTGTGGCCCTTGAACCAGATATTGTCCTTTACTTACCTTTATCCAGCCCTTGGGGCACTAGTAATCTCACTGATATGAGGCACTTTTCCTTCTACTGACACCAACGATGAAGCACTATTCTTTCCACTGACACCAATAATGGGGCACTATCCCTTCCACCTACACCAATAATGGGGCATAATTCCTATCACTGATATAAATGATAGCACACTCTCCCATAGACATCAATGATGGGACACTATTCCCCTTTTTGGCACCCAACAATGAGGTACTATAGCTACCATTTACACCAATAATGCTGCACTATTCCTCCCACTGACACTAACAATGGAGCATAATTCCTCCTATTGACAGGAATGATGGGGCACTATAGCTCCCATTTACACCAAAGATGGGGCACTATAGCTCCCATTTACACCAATGATGGGGCACTATAGCTCCCATTTACACCAATGATGGGGCACTATAGCTCTCCTTGACACCAACGAAGGGGCACTATAGCTCCCACTGACACCAGCAATGGGGCACTATTCCTCCTATTGGCAGCAACGATGGGGCACTATAGCTCCCATTGACACCAACAATGGGGCACTATAGCTCCCATTGACACCAACGATGGGGCACTATAGCTCCCATTGACACCAGCAATGGGGCACTATTTCTCCCACTAACACCAAAGCTTAGGCACTGTTCCTTCCAATAACACCAACGATGGGGCACTATTAGCCTCACTATTACAGGGCACCATTCCTCCTACTGACCACTATTTAATTTTTTTAATCCCACTGACCACCAAGGCTGAGTACATTGTTTACTCCCACTGATGCTAGAGCATTTTCTACTCCCACTCACCACAGCCCAGCTCCCCCCAAAGTCTGAAAGATGGTAAACTGGCCCTTTGTTTACGAAATTCGGATACCCATGTTGTTGTCACCAGAACCAGTGTGCCCATTGGGAAGATTTCCCCCCTATCCCTGTCCTGGGGAAACCCCAAAATTGTTAATTTTTTCTTGCTTTCAGTCCTGGACATAGTGAATCTCCCCAGTGGGGACACAGACAATAAAAACCTGGCAGGACTTCCAACCCTTGCACATTCAATACAAAACTAAACATTGGCTTTACATACAGTTGCAAGAAAAAGTATGTGAACCCCTTGGGATTACGTGGAGTTTTGCATGAATTGGGCATAAAATGTGCTCTGAACGTCTTCTAAGTCACAACAATAGAAGAACACAGTCTGCTGAACATAATACTACACAAACATTAGATGTTGCCATGGTTTAATTGCACATAACATGTAAACATTCACAGTGCAGGGAGGAAAAAGTATGTGAGGCCCTAGCTTAATGACTTCTCCCAGAGCTAATTGGAGCCAGGAGTGAGCCAACCTTGACTCCAATCAGTGTGATGATATTGGATGTGTTGCTGACAGTTGTCCTGCCCTTAAAAAACACACACCTGTTTTGGGTTTACTGGTTTCAAGAAGCGCTGTCTGATGTGAACCATGCCTCGCAGAAAAGAGCTCTCAGAAGACCTACGATCAAGAATTGTTGACTTGCATGAAGCTGGAAAGGGTTACAAAAGTATCTCCAAAAGCCTTGATGTTCATGTGTCCACGGTAAGACAGACTGTCTACAAATGGAAAAAGTTTAGCACTGTTGCTACTCTCCCTAGGTGGGGTCGTCCTGTAAAAATGACTGCAAGAGCACAACGCAGAATGCTGCAAGAGGTAAAGAAGAATCCCAGAGTGTCAGCTAAAGACCTACAGAAATCTCTGGCACATGCTAACATTTTTGTTGACACATCTACAATAAGGAAAACATTAAACAAGAATGGAGTACATGGGAGGACACCACGGAGGAAGCCATTGCTGTCCAAAAAGAATATTGCAGCACGTTTGAAGTTTGGAAAAGAGCACCTAGATGTTCCACAGCACTACTGGCAAAATATACTGTGGACAGATGAAACCAAGATTGAGTTGTTTGGGAAGAACACACAACACTATGTGTGGAGAAAAAAAGGCACAGCACACCAACATCAAAACCTCATCCCCACTGTAAAACATGGTGGAGGGAGCATCATGGTTTGGGGCTGCTTTGCTGCCTCAGGGCCTGGACGGATTGTTGTCATTGATGGGAAAATGAATTCCAGAGTTTATCAAGACATTTTGCAGGAAAACGTACCACCATCTGTCCGCCAACTGAAGCTCTGCAGAGGATGGGTGATGCAACAGGACAATGACCCAAAGCATGCAAATAATTCAACAAAACAATGGCTGCAACAGCACAGAATACGCCTTCTGGAGTGGCCCAGTCAGAGTCCTGACCTCAATCCAATTGAAATGCTGTGGCATGACCTTAAGAGAGTGATTCACACCAGACATCCCAAGAATATTGCTACACTGAAACAGTTTTGTGAAGAGGAGTGGTCCAAAATTACTCCAGATCGTTGTGCAGGTCTGATCTGCAACTACAGGAAACGTTTGGTTGAGGTTATTGCTGCCAAAGGAGGGTCAACCAGTTATTAAGTCCAAAGGTTCACATACTTTTTCCTCCCTGCACTGTGAATGTTTACATGTTATGTGCAATTAAACCATGGCAACATCTAATGTTTGTGTAGTATTATGTTCAGCAGACTGTGTTCTTCTATTGTTGTGACTTAGATGACGTTCAGAGCACATTTTATGCCCAATTCATGCAAAACTCCATGTAATCCCAAGGGGTTCACATACTTTTTCCTCCCTGCACTGTGAATGTTTACATGTTATGTGCAATTAAACCATGGCAACATCTAATGTTTGTGTAGTATTATGTTCAGCAGACTGTGTTCTTCTATTGTTGTGACTTAGATGACGTTCAGAGCACATTTTATGCCCAATTCATGCAAAACTCCATGTAATCCCAAGGGGTTCACATACTTTTTCTTGCAACTGTACACTTGAAGGTGGAAATTCCCTTTTTTAAAGGGAGTTTTACTTGTAGTTTTAAAAGTTGTAAAGCTTCATATGCAATTGTTTTGCGTGAATCTAGGCTTTTCCTATAATCCAGATGTTATAGTAAATCCAATTTTTCTAGAGAGTTTTAATTTTCCCTTTCAAATACTCTGCGTTTAAAGGTGCATTAAGTCGGCTAAAATTCTTTTCTCCATATAAGCCCACTTAATCTCTTTCCCTAGCAGACAATTTCCCCATAGGTTACTTAGAAAGCATTCTTATAGAAAAACATGATATAAATACAGTACGTTTGAAGATCGAGCTATGGTCACTAAATTACCAGTCAAGCAAGAAGCTTCACTCGGATCTCCTCTTGTCACTAATTAGTGTAGATATTTCTATTTAAGAGGCTAAACATTAGTCAGGAATTATGGTAATTAGTCTGAATGGTCTTTGAGCAGATGGTGTCGGTGTTTTCGCTGTTTGTATTGTTTTGTAGTTTGTGTCATAATGATTGTGCCCTTACTTGGGCCAATTATCAGCCACATACAGTCAAGACATTCTCCGATGATAACTGACATTGGTATGGTTGCCACTAACTTTGAAGGTAACAGATATCCACTTGAATATTGAAAAGACAGGTCTAGTAATTGATCTTGCTGAAGCACAGTTTCATACATTGTGCTGTTTAGGTGAAATTAGCTTGAAAAAAAAACGAAAAATAAAAAAAAATCCTTCCCAGTCTTGGAAAAAGAATGTACAATGCCACATTCTAAGTCATAGACAATGCCAACAGGAATATATCATTCCTAGCAATAAGGGACTTTCAAGGCTTCATACTGAGGCAATTGAGACAGACAATTGAGTTCCATAAAAGATATACAATAAATAAAAGATATAAGATTTATTGTAACAATACAAATATTCAAATTTGATGGGTACTGGACAATACAGTGTTGTGGTGGTTGGACTTGCTGTGGCCTTCACCTCCTCCTGTGCCCGGTGGATGCCCAGTGGAGTTTGTGGGGTTCATGCTTGCTTGGCATATAGTAACTCGGTGATGCTCCCGCAAAGTCCTTGAAGATGTAGTGGTTAGGCTGGACCAATCAAGCATCAACTTTGAGTTTGAGGAACCTTTTATGGTTTTAAAGTGTTACTAAACCCAGGACCCTGCATTCACTCTATCTCAGGGGTGGGCAAACTGTGGCCCTCCAGCTGTTGTGGAACTACAAGCCCCTTCATGGCAGGCAACTGTCAGCCTTTCAATGCCTCATGGGACATGTAGTTCCATGACAGCCGGAGGACCGCAGTTGCCCACCACTGCTCTATCTGGTCTCTCACAGTACACAGAACATGGAATTGCAATAATTGTAGTAAATATAAACTGCTAAATACATTTTCTCATCAGCAGTTAGAGCAGTCTTGTGACTTCTGCAGAGCACTGGTTAAAGCATGTAGGAGGAGTTTTTTCTTTCTGCTCTAGGAGGATGTGAAACCCTTCACCCTCTGTGTTGACAGTGCTGATTGGCCCTTTGCTGATCGGCCCTTTGCTGATCACATGCACTCTCCCAAGAAAAAAAAAAAACTCTCTAGAAATACACACCAAACTGAGCATGTTCATGTGACCATGGGTTCAGTCTGTATCAGGTGGTCATTTCAACCAGAGGAGGAGCAGAGAAGAAAGGATCAAACAGCCTTTTTTACCCAATGCATAGGGCTAACCCCTTAGGTTCCACAGTGAGTATAACAAGCATGCTTTACTACATATACAGACCGATTTTGCAGTTGTAGGTTTAGTAACACTTTAATGTTATGTTCTTTGTATTGTGGAAGCATTTATGTGGTCAAAAGTGATTGAATTTTAATGTTCATACTGTTACAACTTAATTGATATATTTTATGGAACTCAATTTTCTGCCTCAGTATGAAGCCGTGAAAGCCCCTTCGGCTCCATGCACACTGGCTTTTAAAATGCTGCTCCTAGAAGAGTTTAGCATTTTGCCTGTAGAAGCAACTAATGTTATCCTATGTGTCCATGCACATTAGGTACTCTAGAGGCATTTTTTAAGCTCAGTGTTTAGAGTTAGAAAAAAAAAACCCTGTGCTTTGCTTTTTTGAAAGTGTTTTATTGGCAGAACCCCCCCACAAAACTCTCCTAAACGCTGCTAAACACTACTACAAAAAGCGCTCGTAATTTGTGTTTTTTTCTGCCAAAAGCACTTTTCTTTTAAGCTAGTGTGCATGGATCCAGGGGCGGACTGACAACTCATGGGGCCCCCGGGCAATAGGGGATCATGGGGCCCCTGTGTCCTTGCCCACACTCAAAGCACACCCAAAATAGCCTATAAAAAGTACCAGGGGCATTTCATGGGGCCCCCTACTGACCCCGGGCCCTCGGGCAGTGCCCGAGTGCTTGAATGGTCAATCCGCCCCTGCATGGATCCAAATTGCTAGGAATAATTTATTCCTGTTGCTGTTGTCTTGAAAAAAATATTTTTTTTAAATGTATTAGCAGTTGCAGGTTGCAGTTTTATTGTACGCGTATTTAGGTTAGTTACATGTATTTCATTTATTGTTGTTTTTTTAATTTTTTTGGACTGGTATGCATCTTCTGTCACTTTAAATTAATTCAATTTTTTTTTTTTACCCGGTCATTTTTTTCTTTGAACGAAAAAAATATGTGTAGGATCATGAGGGCTGGTCTAGGATTGATGAAAGGATCTTCTGTAATCATCAGCAGCCATTTAAAGCCCATTGCAACGTTAAAGTGTAACTCCACTTTTGTAGGAAAAAATAGCAAATTAAATACTATATAATATATTGTATATGATTCTGCTTTTTAGACTCTGTACTGTATCTTCTCTAACCTCCTTAGTCCCCTTGTTATAAACCCTCTTTTTTTGAAACGCCTTACATGAACCCAGGGGTGTCCCTAGGGTTGGTGTCACCCGGTGCGATAACACTTGGTGACACCGCCTCCGACGATCCCCGCAGAATAGATTGGATCTGCGGATTGAGCATAATGGATCGGACTCCAATTCATTATGCTCAATCCACAGATCCGATCCATCCTACGGGGAACGTCGGCTTTCTTTACAACTTACCTTTTCATGGAGTGGGTCAGGATGCTCAATCCCCAGATCCGAACCATCCTGCGGGGATCGTCAGCTTGCTTTAGAACTTACCTTTTCGTGGAGCGGGTCCGGTTTCACCCCGTATAGGTTACATGCCGACGATCCCCGAAGGATGGATTGGATCTGCAGATTGAGCATAATGGATCGGAGTCCGATCCGTTATGCTCCCAAATCCGCAGATCCAATCCATCCTTCGGGGATCGTCGGCATGTAACCTATACGGGGTGAAACCGGACCCGCTCCACGAAAAGGTAAGTTCTAAAGCAAGCTGACGATCCCCGCAGGATGGTTCGGATCTGGGGATTGAGCATAATGGATCGGAGTCCGACCCATTATGCTCCCCAATCCGCAGATCCAATCCATCCTGCAGGGATCATCGGCATGCAACCTATACGGAGTGACACCGGACCCACTCCATGAAAAGGTAAGTTGTAAAGAAAGCCGACGATCCCCGCAGGATGGATCAGATCTGCAGATTGAGCATAATGGATCGGAGTCTGATCCATTATGCTCCCCAATCCGCAGATCCAATCCATCCTGTGGGGATCGTCGTTATGTAACCTATACGGGGTGAAACCGGACCTGCTCCATGAAAAGGTAAGTTGTAAAGCAAGCTGACGATCCCTGCAGGATGGATCGGATGTGTGGATTGGGGAGCATAATGGATCGGACTCTGATCCATTATGCTCAATCTGCAGATCCGATTCATCCTGCAGGGATCGTCGGCTTGCTTTACAACTTACCTTTTCATGGAGCAGATCCGGTGTTACCCCGTGCAGTAGGTGTCACCTGGGGCAGCGCGTACCCCCCGCACCTGCCTAGGGACGCCCCTGCATGAACCCCTTTAGAGACTTCACACCAGGCAATTCAGATGAACAATAAATATCTTTTACTGAGTTAGTTGCAGGTCACACATGCAGTCCTGAAAGACATCTTCCACACACTTCCCTGTACAATGTTCTCTCTTTTAGAGTGCATGATCTGGTGATAATCTACAAAAGGCAGTAAGTCCATGACTGGCAGCATATCCATATAGATCCACAGGCACCAGACCCCAGTGGGAACTCCAACTGGGCTCAACCTCCCCCCAAGGGGTTCTCAGACTGACAGCTACATTATGGCAGTTTTTCCTAAGGGCAATTCAGATGAACAATAAAAACCTTTTACTGAGGTAGTTGCAGGTAACACACAAGCAGTCCTGAAAGACATCTTCCACACACTTTCCTGTACAATGTTCTCTTGTGCCCCATAAAGTCATCAAACCTTAGGCAGATGGCCAAGTCCATAATAGCAATCTTTTCAAGGCAAGAGCCCGTTTAGGCAGTAAATCCACAGAAGGTAGCAATAATCCCTTAGAGTGCATGATCTGGTGATAATCCACAAAAGGCTGTAAATCCATGACTGGCAGCAGATCCATATAGATCCACAGGCAGCAGGCCCCAGTGGGCACTCCAACTGGGCTCCCCCCCAGGGGGTGCTCAGACTGACAGCATAACACTACATTATGGTAGTTTTTTCTAAGGGCACTTAGTTAGCCCTATTTATAACATGCAGGAAAAAGACCTGCAGGATAAAAAGAAAGGAAAATGTAGCCAGCAGTGTTAAAATGGTTGTAAAGACCAAGGGCGGACTGACAACTCATGGGGCCCCGGGGCAATAGGGGATCATGGGGCCCCTGTGTCCTTTCCCAAACTCAAAAAAGCCTATGAAAAAGGTACCAGGGGCATCTCATGGGGCCCCCTACTGACCCCGGGCCCTCGGGCAGTGCCCGAGTTTCCAAATGGTCAGTCCGCCCCTGGTAAAGACTGAAGGCTTTTTTACCTTCATGAATTATATGCATGAAAGTAAAAAACCTTCTGTGTGCAGCAGCTCCCATAGACCCCTCAATACTTATCTGAGCCTCATCGCGATCCAGCGATGTGAATAACAGTCTCGGCCTCCTCATTGGCTGAGACAGCAAATGGGAGCCATTGGCTCCACTGCTTTCAATCACAGCCAGTCAGCCAATGAGGAGAGAGAGGGATGGGGCCAAGCCGTGGTTCCATGTGTGAATGGACACGTGGAGCAGCAGGTGCCCCCATAGGAAGCTGCTTGCTGCGGGGTCACCAGACACACAGGAGGAGCCAGGAGAGCCTGCGGGGGACCCGAGAAGAGGAAGATCCAGGCCGCTCTGTGTAAAACCACTGCACACAGCAGGTAAGTATAGACATGTTTGTTAGTTTGCAAAAAAAAGTACCTTTAGAATTGCTTTAACCCTTTCTTCCGATCAACCAACCTAGCGGGTCAACCAAGGATAAATGTTGCAAACAGTTACATTGTAACATTTGGTCTTTACACAGACCATAGTTGAGTAACCCCAGACCATGAACACATCAAAAGAAGCACCTGCTTACGAAGAGAAATCTTAGACGTTGACCAGGGGCGGACTGACCATTTGGAAACTCGGCACTGCCCGAGGGCCCGGGGTCAGTAGGGGGCACCATGAGATGCCCCTGGTACCATTTTCATAGGCTTTTTTGAGTTTGGGCAAGGACACAGGGGCCCCATGATCCCCTATTGCCCGGGGGCCCCATGAGTTGTCAGTCCACCCCTGACATTCACCCAAACCTAACTGGAAAACGGACGGGAGCAGCTTCAGCAGAGGTACGTATAGCGATTTCTTCTTTACAGGGCTGGATAGATTAGTTCTAGAATGTGGCTGAGAGTAGGTTTAGAGTTGGTTAAGTTTTGGCTGAACTTCTACTTTAATTTGGATCTTCAGATTAATAAGATCCCATTTTGGACAAAGCCTTAAACACTAAACCCATAGAAGACCCTTTGCTCTGCAGAGAATGGTAGCGGAGGCTTCTGATGTGCATTGATTGCATGTAACAGTTGTGTTTGTTACAGATAACTTGCAATATAAGGAGGATCCTAAAGTGTCCTCTTGTGTTTGTTTAGTTGGACATATTGGCAGCCATCTGCAACAAATGTACTGTTACATGACATCCGGCACACATCTAAAACCTCTTTACATGGCATCCCAGTAGGCTTGTACCTACTAATCTGATGCAGTTGCTTGAACATCAATGATTTCCCGCCTTAGAAGTTGGTTTCTATAAAGAAGACATAAGAAAAAAAACCCTGACAAATGGCCCTCTATGGATTCTTACCTCTTCATTCTGCTTTTTACTTACAGGTTTGTTACTAAAAAAAGTCAACAACACAGGTTTATGCAACCAATTAAAAAAAAATGGCATTGAGTGTGGAGCAATATGACCATTGCAAAGTTATATAACATACATGCCTCAGATCACGTACAGTCGATTGAAACCTTTGCATGATGTTAACCAAATGCCCCGATGGTTCCATGAACCTATTGTAAAACTTCAGGTAGATATTCTTGTAATGTATATATTTTTGGTAAATGTAAGGGGGAACTCTGATGGGGACACCCGATATAAGGGGGGGCACTCTGATGGGGACACTTGATGTAAGGAGGAATTCTAATGGGGACATCTGATGTAAGAGGGAACTCTGATAGGGACACCTGATGTAAGGGGCCCTCTGATGGGGACACCCAATGTATCGGGGAACTCTTATGGGAACCTGATGTAAGGGGAAACTCTGATGGGGACACCCGATGTAAGGGGGAACTCTGATGGGGACCCCCAGTGTAACTGGGAACTCTGATGGGAACCTGATATAAAGGGGGGACTCTGATGGGGACCTGGAAGTAAGAAGGGCTATGATGGGAACACCCGATGAAAGGGGGAACTCTGATGAAGACACCTGATGTAAAGGGGAACTCTGATGGGGACACCCGATATAAGGGGGGGGGGGCACTCTGATGGAGACACTTGATGTAAGGGGGAACTCTAATGGGGACATCTGATGTAAGGAGGAACTCTGATAGGGACACCTGATGTAAGGGGGCACTCTGATGGGGACAACCAATGTATTGGGGAACTCTGATGAGAACTTGATGTAAGGGGGAACTCTGATAGGGACACCTGATGTAAGGGGGAACTCTGATGGGGACCCCCAGTGTAACTGGGAGCTCTGATGGGAACCTGATGTAAAGGGGGACTCTGACAGGGACCTGGAAGTAAGAGGGGCTATGATGGGGACCTGGATGTAAGGTGTGCCCAGATGGGGAATCCAACACAACAAACACTTTACTCCTGTGCTAGGAAAGGACTCAGTAGACCCAATAGGAATGTTCTGGAATTTTCTGGAATATGCACTGCTTGCTGCCCTCAACAGACCGGGGTGGTCCGAATACACTGGATACAAATAGAGAAACAGAAAAAGGGCGCACCGACCTAGTGCATTATCGTTTAAAATAATTTATTAAAGAAACAAAAATAGGTATCATACTCACAATGGACATAATAACACAGGCATGTCAAACTGAACAAGATGTATGATCCAAACAACATCTGAGTCCATACGATGGAACCCTGGATGACCAACTGCCTAACGCGTTTCGAGGACACAACCTCTTCCTCAGAGCCAGAGTTGGCTCTGAGGAAGAGGTTGTGTCCTCGAAACGCGTTAGTCAGTTGTGAGTATGATACCTATTTTTGTTTCTTTAATAAATTATTTTAAACGATAATGCACTAGGTCGGTGCGCCCTTTTTCTGTTTCTCTATTTGTATCCGGTGCTCAGATGGGGACCCAGATGTAAAGGGGAACATCTAAGATGGACCCTGATGTATGGGGGACTCTGAGGGGGACTGTGATGTAAGGGGGCACTCTAATGGAGACACTTTATGTAAGTGGAAACTCTGATGGGAGCTTGATATAAAAGGGGACTCTGATAGGGCCATCTGATATAAGGGGGCACATGTTCTTTATAATCACCCTTATCTAAAACAGCCTAATACATACTAGTGTTCCAAAATTGTGACACTGTGTGAAAAACTGTCAGTGACTCACACAGGGGTGGACTGACACCTCATTGGGCCCCCTGGGCAATAGGGGATCATGGGGCCCCTGTGTCCTTGCCCAAACTCAAAAAAGCATATGAAACAGGTACCAGGGGCATCTCATGGGGCCCCCTACTGACCCCGGGCCTCCGGGCAGTGCCCGAGTTTCAAAATGGTCAGTCCGCCCCTGGACTCACACAGTGTTGACATGCCCCCTTACTTTTTTTTACTGTACCCCTAGATCAGATAGGCTAGATTCGGCCCTGGTTTTATATAATTTTTGTGTAGTGGCAGGGCCCATTTATCAGGGGGGCCAATGGCAGTTTCCCCTTTTGTCCCTTATAAATCTGGCACTGGGTGCATGATATGGGGTTAAAAAAATAGTTGGAGTAAGAAGCCTTTTTAGATGCTAATGAATTGAAGTGCTGCCTAACAAATGTACAGTAGCTTATGTATATAACTGGGCTTCATTGTACCAATACTTAGGAAGGAGAACATCATTTTACATTGCCCACTGTTTGCACTATAGCATCACAGTACATACATAATACAAACATAATAGAAAAGACCATTCGTATTGAGCCGACTACCCTGCTGAACCATTCACATATCCGTAGACCTTGTTTATAGTCCAATAAAGCATGGTTAAAAGAATAATACTTTTGATATATTTCTAATAAATAACAATTCCGTGTAAGCAAGGTCTGCGGATCAGTGTTTGTGTTTCTGCAGGGGCTCGCTGCCGAGGACGGATCATCTTGTATGGAGCTAAAGGTTGTTTTATTCTAAGAAAAGGCTGTTTAATACAATCTCCCTTCTCATTACTATTACACCGCACTGCATATCGGAGCCAAAGGTAATACCCAGCATGGCTTCCCTAATTTGGCCACAGCTCAGTCCGCCCCGTTCATTTAAAGGAAATGCACAGTGTTTTCAATGCTTTATTAGATAAACAGGCAAAAAAAAATCAGTTGATGTATCCATTTTTAAAGCTGTTGAGTTAATACATGTGTGTTACCGCAACACGCTATCATATGTTGAGGCATGCAGCAGTTACGAGGTCCATGACAAATGGTGAAGCCACACTGGATTCTGATAAACAATTTCAAAAAGACCAGCACTGAGGAAACTATGGCTTATGTTCAATAATGACCCCGAAATATGCTTCATAAAGGGTATACATGTATTCCATAAATAATTAATTCATTAACCCCTTGCCCTCCAGAGGATTTACCCCCCTTCCTGACCAGGCTATTTTCTGTGTTACGGCGCTGCGTTACTTTAACTGACAATTGCGCTGTCATGCAACGCTGCACCCAAATTACATTTATGTACTCTTTTTCCCATGAATTGAGCTTTCTTTTGGTGGTATTTGATCACCTGTGCGGTTTTTATTTTTTGCACTATAAAAAAAAAGGCCGACAATTTGGAGAAAAAAAACTATATTTTTGACTTTTTGCTATTAAACTTGTCCAGTAAAAAAATAAAAAAAATCAAATTTTGTCATAATTTAGGACAAAATGCATTCTGCTTCATGTCTTTGCTAAAAATCCCAATACGTGTAAATTAATTGGTTTACGTGAAAATGGCAGTAGAGATACTGGAATTTTTTTTTTACTGGTAATGGCGGTGATCAGTGACCTATAGCAGGATTGTGGTGGACATTCTGACACTGGGGGGGGAAATGACTTGGTGTTACTGACATCCCCAGTGACACCAATACAGTGATCAGTGCTAAAAAAAAAAAGCACTGACACTGTACTAATGGCACTGGGCAGGAAGGGGTTATCATGAGGGGTGATCAAAGGGTTAACTGTGTGGTAAGAGCAGGGGCGGACTGACCATTCGAGCATTCGGGCGCTGCCCGAGGGCCTGGGGTCAGTAGGGGGCCCCATGAAATGCCCCTGGTACCTTTTTTATAGGCTTTTTTGAGTGGGGGCAAGGACACAGGGGCCCCATGATCCCCTATTGCCCGGGGGCCCCATGAGTTGTCAGTCCGCCCCTGGGTGGGAGTGTTTTACTGGGTGGTGGTGTTTGTGTGTTTCACTGTAATCACACTGCTCTGGATGGCTTTACTGTGCACAGCCATCCAGAGCAGTGTGCCCGAGCTGACAGGGAGGAAGACTGTTAATAAACAAAACAGTCCTCCTCCCCCTCCGAGCTGCTTGGTAATTACTGGGCGCCGGCGGGTAATCACCGGCCGGGATCCAGTGATTGACAGCTGCGACCGTGAATGGCGGCGCGGGTTGGGCACGCGCCTCCTACCCAGAAATGCGAAATCACATATTTATATGTGATTTTGTCCACCCCTGCCACCCTGTAGCAGTATACCTGCTATAGGGCGGTTTGAAAGTGGTTAAAAGAAGGAAACTCATCCAGAAACAGTAGTAGAACCATTGCCTGGCTTTGGTGGAATATCCGCTCACCTACGCCCCTGAGCAGGGATGTTTGGTAAAGGTGATCACAGTGATGCAGATGTCCTGACCGGGGACCTCGGCGCTCTGGAACTAATGTCACAAGCAGGGGCAGACTGACAACTCATGGGGCCCCCGGGCAATAGGGGATCATGGGGCCTCTGTGTCCTTGCCCAAACTCAAAAAAGCCTATGAAAAAGGTACCAGAGGCATCTCATGGGGCCCCCTACTGACCCCGGGCCCTCGGGCAGTTTCCAAATGGTCAGTCCGCCCCTGGTCACAAGGTCGACCACTAAGCCAGGCTGAACCTCAAGCCTCGCTGGTAACTACGACAATGCATTTCGTGCGCATGCGCTTTCTCAAGTCATGGATCTCAGTGGCTGCCAGCTTGCTTATATAGGGGAACACAACAAATGGGCCCGTGCCAACAAGGGGCGGAACTAAACATGATATTGCACCACTACATTTGTAGAACCCACTGTAAAAAAAATTATTAATTACACAATTGTCTATATTATAATCATCCATAAATAAATAAAATTATGTGAACTTATACAATAAAGAGATCCATTCCACAATGAATCCTCCCTATCTAAAACATGCACTGTAATGCTGCAGCTTGATCACATAGAAATTGTAATAAGATGTGAGATAGGCCACAGTGTTACAATAAGAAAAGAACTGAATATGAATCTAAAATTAAATTAATTTACAAATTACCACTAACCCTAGGTTCACACCAAATCTCACACTAACTGATTCTGGATGGAAACTAATTAGCTGACACTGACACCACCAGTGGCACTTAGCCCTAGTTCACACTGAAAAGCTGCAGGTCAGTGCGATATCAGGTGAGACTTGCCTGACATCTGTGCAACATCTTGCACAGTTGTCTATGCAAGTTGCACCTGAAACTGCCGAAAATAGTGCAGGAACTATTTTAAACATCGAAGTTGCTCCGATTTGAATGGTTCCAATGCCGACAATGGGGTGCGACTTGTCATGCAATTTGGAACTGTCAAATCTCATGACAAGTGGCACCGGTGTAAACCAGGGCTAATACAGTGATCAGTGCTAATACTATACACCAGTGATGGCGAACCTATGGCACGCGTGCCAGAGCTGGCACGCAGAGCCATCTCAGTGGGCACGCCAGGAAGAAGAGGAAGATGAGCGCACACGGACCACGCACACTGTCCGGCTATCCAGATCTCGTCCACACCGCAGCCCCCCATCGAACTACATCTCCCACATGTCTCTGGGGCCAGGGTGGGTGTGGACGAGAGGAAACGGCTCCTATGCGGATCTGGCACCAGGGGTGATGTAGCCGGGGATGGGCGTGGAAGAGAGGAAGAGGCTCCCACACTGCTCCGGGGCCAGGGGCAATGTGTTCAGCGTGGATGGGAATGAGCTGCTGGGTTGGAAGCCACACCGACACTGCCAGAGGTGAGATTAACTGCTTGCCGACCATGCTATAGCCAAAAGTGTCGCCTGTCAGTGCTGCCCAGCAGTGCCACCTGTCAGTGCTGCCCAGCAGTGCCACCTCTCAGTGCCCAGCAGTGTCGCCCATCAGTGCTGCCCATCAGTGCCACCCATCAATGATGCCCAGCAGTGCAACCGATCAGTGCCATCTGTCAGTGCCTCCAGTTGGTGCTATCAGTCAGTGCCGCTTATCAGTGCCCATCATTGCTGCATATCAGTGCATCATCAGTGCCTCCTCATCAATGCCCACCAGTGCCGCCTCATCAGTGCTACCTATCTGTGTCGCCTCATCAATGCCCATCAGTGCTGCCTATCAGTGCAGCCTCAGCAACGCACATCAAAGAAGAAATATTACCTGTTTGCAAAATTTTATAATAGAAGCAAAGAAAACCTTTTATGTTTTAAATTTTTTGCTCTTTTTTCATTTATAGTGCAAAAAATAAAACACCCAGTGGTGATTAAATACCACCAAAAAAAGCTCTATTTGTGTGAAAAAATGAGTGTTGCATGACCGCACAATTGTCATTGTCAAGTGTAACAGCACTGAAAGATGAAAATTGGTCTGGGCAGGAAGGGGGTAGAAGTGCCCGGTAGGCAAGGGGTTAATTGCAGTGTTGGCACTTTGAAATAAAAAAGTTGGTTTTGTGTTGCAGTTTTGGGCACTCGGGCTCAAAAAGGTTAGCCATCACTGCTATACACTGTCAGTGTACTAATGGCTGGAAGGAGTTAACATCTAGGGGCAATCAAAGGGTTAACTGTGTGTCTAACATTTGTAATGTATATAATATGTATTGCTATTGTTAAGCGATGTGTTTGTTTGTTTGTTTGCCTTGCAGGGAGAAAAAAACAGGCACATCTCTGTTCTCTGTACAGAGCCCTGTGTTGTTAGCAAACACAGGGCTCTGTACTGTGATTTGCTAAACTGATCAGTTGGTCCTATCCATAAATAACTGGCCAGTACCTGCAGATGGGGTGGCAGTTGTGCACGTGCTACTGATAATGCCATAATCCAGCCTAGAGAGGCCGACTTGCCACAGTATTTTTACATGTGGCTGCCGGCAACTGGTAATATACTGTGACAATGGTAGAAAGCACACAGGGTTCTTACAAATGAGGTGTGATGGGCTTCATATTGTTCATGGTTTTCAGCTTTCTGTGGGTTTTGGTATTCCCGGATTGGGTTCTAGAGTTGGGCAGCTTCAATGAGCTTTGGGAGACAGGTAGCCTTCAACCCAATGTCCAGGTCTTGATGGAGACCAGCCGAGAGTGTGTACATGTGCGCACATTCTTTATAGTCACAGGCTTGACCATAGCTTGGGGCTCCCATTAGGAGACTGCTGTGCTCCACTCATGAGACAGTACTCCACTCTGTAGTCAGGAGGTTCCTAGTCTAGAGGACTGAGAGAGATGAGATGACTGAGCGAGTCCAGAGAATCTAGAGGTCTGAAAGAGCTTGGTGAGCTGGGATTACTGAGAGAGAGGCACATGAACACAGAGGTGCTGTGTAAGAGGGTCTCAGGAAGCAGCCAAAGGCCAAGGTTTGATGCCTAAGCAGTGATATTGCCAGAACAAGCCAAGAGGCTAAAAATATTTAATTTCCTGTTTAACGGGATGGTGGAAACCCCTATGAGGAAAACCTCTATACATTTGTGTGGAACTGTTTATTTCCACTTTAAGTAAAAATGGGCCAGCAAGCCTATACAGATACAGATTTCCTCAGTTAAGTTCCCCAATACACATTAAATAATACCATCCAAATAAACGTAACAAATCCCAGTTTAGAAAGAATATAACCTGAGAAAAGGAGAAGCACACAATATCAAGGAGATGAACACAATATCAAACTTCACCTCAGGTCCCTGATAATGCCACCTCCTTACTCCTATGTTCAGAGTAATCCAACATATGACCCAGTTAACTGTACCTGCCACTGACCCCTTAACTAAACCAAGCATGGTGGGCACGGCCCTCTAACAAGATGGTCGTGATAGGACCTAGCCCCCCCTGTGGCCTACCAAACCATACTCTACCAATACCTCTATTATTTCCATCTATTCATTGCAATGAAGATATTTGGCATTGCCAGCAACTCTGAATCTGAAAACACTAACACCATGCTAGCTAACTAAAACTTGTACCCAGGGGTGGACTGACAACTCATGGGGCCCCCGGGCAAAAGGGGATCATGGGGCCCCTGTGTCCTTGCCCAAACTCAAAAAAGCCTATGAAAAAGGTACCTCTAACAAGATGGTCGTGATAGGACCTAGCCCCCCCTGTGGCCTACCAAACCATACTTTACCAATACCTCTATTATTTATATTTATTCATTGCAATGAAGATATTTGGCATTGCCAGCAACTCTGAATCAGAAAACACTAACACCATGCTAGCTAACTAAAACTTGTACCCAGGGGCGGACTGACAACTCATGGGGCCCCCGGGCAATAGGGGATCATGGGGCCCCTGTGTCCTTGCCCAAACTCAAAAAAGCCTATGAAAAAGGTACCAGGGGCATCTCATGGAGCCCCCTACTGACCCTGGGCCCTCGGGCCGTGCCCGAGTTTCCAAATGGTCAGTCCGCCCCTGCTTGTACCCCAATGCCCAAAAATGCCATATTTGTAGAAACTATGAACTGACAACAAGTCAAAAGGAAACCCAAAACCTAAGGAGAGGGTGGGGTTGGTGGGATTGCTTTCCAAACAATTCCATAGAAAATGATTACTATCCAACAGTCCCTGCAGGGGTGGACTCACCATTCAAGCACTAGGGCACTGCCCGAGGGCCCAGGGTCAGTAGGGCACCCCATGAGATGCCCATGGTACATTTCATTGGCTTTTTCACAGGCTTTTTTGGGTGTGGGCAAGGATACAGAGGCCCCATGATCCCCTATTGCCCGGGGGCCCCATGAGTTGTCAGTCCGCCTCTGAGTCCCTGCAACCCTTACCTCCTGGAGAAGAGCTCTATAATTCCCTATCAGGAAGAACATGGGCCTGCATTTGGGATGTCATCTGCTGTTTTGCTTTTCAAACTACAGGAGCATGGCCTTATAACACCGCAATGCAAGCCAGTAATTATGTTACTTAGACTGAGGAGTGCCTGCAAAAACCCTGTATTGCGATCCTCACTACTAATTAAGTATTAGCAACACCTAAAGCTAAGGAGCTCTCCGAGAACATTCCACAGTCAATTAAATCACAGAGTTTCATTAACAAGAGAAGAGGTAGCAGGCCTTTAATGATTATGAAACTCAGTGAAGAGGCGTCTTTGTTCTTTCCTCTATAATGACAATATAAAGGAGCCTTGGCTATTTGCAAGGTATTTCCTTTGCAGAGATATCTTGGAGTGGAGAGGCGTATAAGCCAAATTCACCTTTTTTCACCTGTGACATATTAAGTGTGCCTTCTTCAAATCGTTTGCTAATTTTATTTATTCTGTTGGTTCGCCACTGTTTCATACCCTTCTGTCTAAGGCTGTATTTACCATACTGGCACTAGGGGACCAGGATAAAGGGTGGCAAAGAAATAGGGGCAGCACCAAGCCTAAACGTGTGCATACTATAGAAGAAGACAACAGGGGGTGCCAACTAAGTGCAGTAAATAGGTACTCTTTTATTAAGAAGATCAATGGCAACTCACTTGTGGAACTAAATGGATCACTCTTTTCATACAGAATGCCATTATGTTGTTGAACAGGCTGGTGGTGTGCTCATATAAGGTGTACAAATGTTACACCCCATATGAGCACACCACCAGGCAGATCAGCAACACAATGGCATACTGTATGAGATAAGTGATCTATTGCGCTCTACAAGTGAGTTTGTCTTTTAAATCAAAAAGTGCCTATTTAGTGCACTTAGTTGGCGCCCTGTCAGGAATGGACTCACCATTAGTGGGGGAACTCATCTGCTGTGTGGGCTGCAGTACCAGGGCTGGCCAGCGGGTGCTCTCCGCAACCAGAAACTCACTCCTGCAATCAGCCATCACCTGAGGCTGATTGCAGGAGGTGTATTTAAGGAATGGCCAGACCTGCAGTCAGTGCCTTGATGTATGTTTCCCATGAGCCCCTGTACCTGCATCCTGTCTGCTTCCTGCCTGGTTCCTGATTCTGCTTTGATCCTGACTCTGAATGAACTCCACCTGTCCTGACCTCGGCTATTCCAGACCACTCTCCAGCCTGCTCCTTTGGTACCTTGTCTGCCTGATTGTTCCTGACCCGACCCGTCTGTCTACGCTCTGCCTGCTCCTTTGTGTCTTGTCTGCCCGATGGTTCCTGACCCAGCCTGCCTGACTACTCCACCTCACCAGCCCTGACTGCTCTTGTCTGTGTACATTCCATTATCAGGAGGTCTGGTTTGTTATATTGTGCGTTTTATATTTGTGTATACCTTTAATAAATTATATTGTTACACCATACTTGAGCCTGCGTTTCCCTGTGTCAGTTCACACATCTCTGGTCTTACCGGGAGCCCTGACCTGCCCCCTGTTGTCTTTTTTTATGTCCTACAGAGATCACGTCAATCTGGAGCAGCCACTAATGTAGTGGGATGACCACTGATTTGTACGTATTTTTTTTGAACATTTTAATGCACTTTATGATTTTTTCTAACCTTCATGATTTTCTATGGACTGTTTATGTTTTTATTCTACATCCCTTGTATATGTTACATTTATTATTGGAGCACCTGCTCATACTTAACCTCCCTGGTGCCATTCACTCAATGTTTTCAATCCTAACATTTGCAAATTGTGGTAATTTTTCTTACTTTCTTTCTCTCTTTTGGTCATTGGTCACCTCTGGACTATTGTACCTAAGGCCCTTTTTACATGGGCATTCTGATCAGGTCCACCTGCCAGTTTTTCAGGTGAACCTCATTGGAAGGTCCATGGAGTCCTTTAGCAACAGACTTGACTGGAGATGATGGGGAATGGCCAGTAACTCCAGATTTCTATAAGAGAAGACTCAGTCCACATGGCATCCCCTGAAACTCACTTTGCTCTACAGTAACCCCTGGCACTCACTTTCCTCTAACAGCAGGCACGCCTGAGAGTCCCAAAACCAGGTCTTAGACTGGTCATACATTAATAAATTTTCTGTACAATCTTCTTTAAATTTACCTTCAACTATATAGCGCAAGGGTCTGCCTGATTGGATACAAATTGAAAGTGTTTAGGTTTGACCTCATATTATATGGTTTTTGGTAAATCTAAAGGAAAATTGTACAATAGGATTGTATAATGTATGGCCAGCTTTACTCAAAATGTCCTAGGGGCTGTCTGACACCTAGGTACCACACGCCACTTCTCAGTGAGGGAGACAAAGACCCTTCTCCAGACCAGGGCTCCATAACAATGCCCTCCGTCAAAAATCCTTTTGCAATCTTCTCCAGGCCTCCAGCCCAGAACCTGATGAGGCCCAAAATGCAACTCTTGTCATGCACTAGCTGCCTCTCAGGGGCAGCAGCCTCAGGAGAACTGGAATTCTCCTAGAAGAGGAAGAGCATTCTGCAGAGGCCTCCCAAACATTTATCAACCCTCAGCCACCTTCTGGACACCCCCTTCCAGGAATTGGCTGAGGTATGATAAATATTCATAACTGAGTGATTGACCGTCCATGCTCTATTTTCTGGAAACTTCTTTCCAGCTATCCAGCTAAGGAAACGCTGGCCAGACAAAAAAACCCCAGATCATTTCTCCATTGACTACAGTAGAGCCAAAAATAAAATTTAGCTTCACAGGAGCTGGGTGCTACAGGAGCCTAACTTTAGGGTTTGGCATTAGGCAATCATTTATGATACACACTGGTCTAGAAAGCTAAATGTCATTCAGTTAGGGTTTACATATACTTTAACTGATCCCACGGCCTTATTTTCGTTCAGCAGAATGTCTGGACACATGAAAAGCAAATACAAGAAGGAAAATATAAATCAAGCTCTCATCTTCCTGTTGCCAGACACATGTCCTGAATGCATTAAGCCTGTATGTAATTATCATTTTTATTCTTTGTCCTGACACCGGAGACCTATTTTATCCAGCCAAATGACTGGATATTCATCTGCGATGATTGCAACGTGTATTTTTCTTGTATAGAGCCGCTCGGTATTTGAATAGAGCTTTCTAGAATCCTGTGCAGACAGGGATGTCATGTGAAATTATGACCTTCAAATTAAAGTGGATGAAAAGCTAGCTAATGAAATTGTACGTGTGTTCGAAACATATGCTTGCAGGATTGGTATGGTAATAAGCACAGCGCGGGATGTATGACTGTATATAATGAACATTTGCATTTTCTAATATCAGATGACATATCTTGCTATAAGTGCCATGCATTGCAGAAAGTTAAGGTGGACCTGGCATCAAAATGTATGGTGTACGTTTCTAAAGGCACAAACAATTTAATTGAAAGTGGTTCTAAAGGCTCAAGGTTTTTCACCTTCATGCATTCTATCAAGTACAAAGGTTGTCAAACTTGACACTTGGCACTTACAAATGGATACCATCACTCTAGGTGTGATCCCATGGACTTTTCACAACCAGGACTGGACAGAAATGGCATTGCAGACCTCTTCAGACTGGGGAAATCCAAACACTGCACAAAAACATGAAAACAAAGATGGCACAAACGTTTAACGCATTTCCTTAAAACAATTTATTGAAAATAAAAGACAAAGGTTTTACTCACAAACCAAGTAGGTAATTGGCATGTGGTTGCATAAACACACAATGTGGACCGCTCTCCACCTCCAACTGAAGAGAGGATTGTTTGAGCTCCTGACGTGTTTCTGGGACCCTGTCCCCTTCTTTAGTGCAAAGGTAAAAAATCTTCTGTATGCAGCATCACCCTCAGCCTCCCCACCCAATACTCACCTAAGCTCCCTCTCGATCCAGCAATGTGCACCGGAGTCTCGGATATCCCGGGACTCCCTCTCCTCATTGGCTGAGACAGAAGCGGGAGCCATTGGCTGAGACCCATCATGACTTGCAGTATACCCTGAAGATACCAACCAGGAACTCCGCCAAGAATGGACTCTTTCCTGTGCAGGACAGCCACAAGCCTGTAGTTAGGGATTAGGAATGTTAGGAAAAGATTGCACTTAATGTTGAACTGTTATTTTGTATTTCTCATTATGCTGCACTGTTCCAGTTACTGTTGGAAACGTTTTCATGCTTGGCCTGAAGTTATTTGAAAGAGTGCATGGTGGTAATGGCACATAGAAGAACAGGGCCTGTAATGCACACATGGGGTGAAGTGGTGACACGCCATTGCTAGGTTCAACAAGTATCAGAGAAGGATGATATGACAGCCAGAGTGCAGGAGACCAGTACCGACAGGGGTGACAAGTGTCATGTACAGTCAGGGAAGCGGTCCATGGTCTACCTTCCAAGCAGCCAGAGCCCCATCAACTGGGACTGGACTCATGTGTTGGAGACACTAGAGACCTAGCCGTATGGTACAGAAGAGTTAATTACATGCAGCCATGGGGTCCGCACTGGTTTGTTTGTGGGACTGGTGGAACGGGAGCCTGAAATGTGATGTCTCCTTGTGTTTCTTCTTGAGCAGGTGTATGTATCATGGAACTGGGAAGCACCTGTACACAGCAGAGAGAAATATAGGCCCTGTTGGCCCAGCCCACATATAGGAAGAGTTCTGCCATCTCTTCCTCTACTCTTGAGACAGGGATGGTGGGCAGAGATGAGCCTCTCCATGGCTGTATTGAGAAGTGCAGGATCTGGCGGAGGCATTCTGTCCTCCACTCCGTTCCTCTACTCTTAAGACGGGGGCAGAGACGAGCCTCTTCATGGCTGCACGGAGAAGTGCAGGATCTGGCAGAGGTGTTCTGTCCTCCACTCTGCTCCTCAGCTCCTGAGAGGGGGGTGGGGGGGGCAGAGACAAGCCTCTCCATGGCTGCATGGAGAAACGAGGGATCTGGGGCAGGCGTTCTGTTCTCCACTCTGTTCCTTTACTCTTGAGACGGGGGGGCAGAAACAAGCCTCTCCATGGCTGCACAGAGAAAGGAAGGATCTGGTGGAGGTTTTCTGTCCTCCACTCTGCTGCCGACATCTAAGAGTTGGGGTGCAGACAAGGGGGGTGCTGCAGCTTCAGGAAAGGTGTGTTGGCCACAGGAAATAGCCGGGTGGGCCAGAGCTGGCCTGCAGGCTTTGTATGTGACACGTTCTTTAGGCAGAGATGAAAAATGTAACAACGTATGCGTCATACAATCTGAAAATTCTGCTGCAATAATAGCCAGTTAGAAATAACAGCAGAATCACTTCATCTTTCTATATACAAGGCAGCAGAGCATGACTATTATTTGGGAAAATGGGAGGGGGGGCTCAACTTGAGTATGTAGGACAACAGAAGTATTTGTACTTTACTTCATCATTATCCGGGATAAAAGGAAAAAGATAATTTTCCATATAATATTGATCAGATGTATGCATACCGTAAAGTGTTCTATTCAAAGCATGAGGGAGAAGACAAGGCTTTGATCCAAAGAAACAAATGGTGTTAAATGTTGCTTTAATCTTAGGAGCATCCGGCTGTACTAACATCTTAACAAACGCAAGAAGAGAGCCTCATGCTGCCACTGAAGAATCCAGAGAACAAATTGGTTTTAAGAACAGCCTGTCACACGGTTGTGGAGAAAAGAGCGCACATGGCGTAGCGTCGGTGATTAAACTACCCAGGATATAATGGTGCTATTAAGGATATTGTGTTTTAAAGGAAATCTGTGTTGAGAGAAATATATAAGCTTTAGCTGCCGACCTATTTCTGAAAATGCTAGTTGCTTGGCTGTCTCTGGCTTTAAAATGGACCTTCCCCCTAAAAATATTCTCCTCTTGCCCTTCCACCTTCCCCTTTCCTCTATTTAAATGCCTTCCAAGCATGAGACGCTAGGCACATTTAGTCTTTGGCTCCTTCTGTATGTTGGATGTTTGATTGCTTCCCTCTGTCTCTGGAAGAAGCTTCAAGAGATTCAAATACCAGCCTGAATATGTTTCAGGTCGCAGCCAGTCCCTGAAGAGGAGTGTCCAGAAGAGGGCTGGAAAGGTAATAAATAGTCTGAAGCACTGGAGAGCTGGGTCTTCCAGAGCCTGAGGGACTGCTGCCCTCAGGTAGCCCATGGAGTCTGAAGCTGTTCTTGAGGCCTCAGTGGAATCAAGGCTAAGGGCTTGGATGGATCTTGTTAGAAGTTGATTGAAGGACCACACCATAAAGGGATTTGGTCTGAAGAAGGCCTGTCTCACTCACTGGACCATGTGTGGAGGAAGCTGGAATGCGGCAGCTGTCTTGGGGGACTTGTGAGTAAAGACCCTGAACTGATCCCAGTGACTGTGCAGTGCTCTGGAGATTGCACTAGGTGCCAGAAGTTGGTTCAAGGTAACTAGATGCCAAAAAGACTTGCTTCATGGTCTTCAGCTGAGAGGCCTTAGACGGCTTAGAAACCTGACTATGGTCCCCAGCTGTGAGACATTCGACTGTCCTACATGCACAGATACTAAAGGAGAGGATAGTCCTCTAATTGCTATGTGCTAATCATTTTGGAGTATCCCATTTCCTAACCCCTCTCATCTTAGGCTACTTTCACACTGCTCAGTTGCAAAAATGAGGTAAAAATGCATGTGTTTATTAGGTACACCTGTTCAATTGCTTGGTAACACAAATTGCTAATCAGCCATGGGACATGGAAACTAGCAGAGATTACCGTAGTAGCTGTGCCTACCACAGTGATTTCCAGATTCCATGGAGATCAGTCAGTTATGGATCATGAATACTTACATTGGTCAAACTTGGACCAATGTAAGCATGCAAAAAAATACAAACCTGGAATTTAGGCCTAATGCACATTTGAGCTTACAAATGCTGGTTTTACAGATGTTTACACTCATCGGCCACTTTATTAGGTACACATGTTCAATTGCTTGGTAACACAAATTGCTAATCAGCCAATCACATGGCAGCAGCTTAATGCATTTAGGCATCTATATGTGGTAAAAGATGACTTGCTGAATTTCAAACTGAGCATTACAATAGGGAAGAAAGGGAATTTAAGTGATTTTGAACGTTGCATGGATGTTGGTGCCAGACAGGCTGGTCTGAGTATTTCACAAACTGCCGATCTACTGGGATTTTCATGCACAACCATCTCTAGGGTTTACAGACAATGATCCAAAAAAGAGAAAATATCCAGTGAGCTGCAGTTGTGTCGACGAAAATGTTTTGTTGATGTCAGAGGTCAGAGGAAACTTGGCAGACTGGTTTGAGATGATAAAAAGGCAACAGTAACTCAAATAACCACTCGTTACAACCAAGGTATGCAGAATGCCATCTCTGAATGCACAACACGTCAAATGTTGAAGCAGTTGGGCTACAGCAGCAGTAGATCACACCGGGTGCCCCTCCATCAGCTAAGAACAGGAAATAAAGGCTACAATTCGCGCAGGATCACCAAAATTGAACAATAGAAGATTAAAAAAGCATGACAGCATGGCAACATGAAAAAAACATGACAACATGAAAGCATGGATCCTTCCTGCCTTGTATCGACGGTTCAGGCTGGTGGTGGTGTAATGGTGTGGGGGATATTTTCTTGGCACTATCAAGGTGTACCTAATAAAGTGATCAGTGAGTGTATGTAGCAAGAATCGCTGTCACTGAACTATGCAGATTCCATAATATATTATTGTTAAAAGTGCCTGAATTCAGTTCCCTTTTTTCGTCACAATATGGAGCTTCTGTATACTTTGAGCTCCTGATTCTCAAACATGGAACATTGAATGCTGGGAGATGTAGTCTGGGCTATGAGTGGTGCAATTACCATTACCGACAAAGGGGCCATATAAATGGAAACTCTTGAAAAAGAGTGGGGCAGTTGTGAGATTGCTGCCAGTGAATGTAGAAGGGGAGGACCCACTATAAAGAGACCGAGAACTTAGAAGGCTGGTCAGTGACTGCATGCTGTGTCACCAATGAGGCCTGTAAATTACGGAGAGCTGTGTGCCCAGCTATGAACTGAGACAGAAGAATAAATTAAGAATTTACATAGTACCTGCTATTG
Organism: Staurois parvus; assembly: GCF_062004578.1. Taxonomy (NCBI): domain Eukaryota; kingdom Metazoa; phylum Chordata; class Amphibia; order Anura; family Ranidae; genus Staurois; species Staurois parvus. The sequence continues at coordinate 4,734,465 of NW_028317980.1, read as the reverse complement.
ACTGCAGTTCCCAGCATATTGCCAATTCTCTTTTCCAAAGGCCTAGGTTTAGCTCCCCCATTCCAAGAGTCCATTGGCAACTTAGCCCTTATCTGTGTTGGTACACAGGTAAAGATGGTGCTAAAGGTTGGTAAGCACTGAATACACAAGGCAAAGCAAGTTTGTCACAGTAACAGTAATCATAGGGGCATAGGCAGCACTCTGACGGCAACTCCTAGGTGATGTCAAGGGTTCTCTGCAACAATCAAAACATCAAAGAGTGCCACCAAAACAGGTGCTGACACAGATAAGACAAATGGCAACTTACATTTTGAGAAGTTGAAAAGCACTTGCCACACCCGTTAGAAATCGGGATGGCCGCTGTCTCCTGGAGATGTTTGGAGTCCAAGGGATCTGCTGCGGGGCCTTGGGATGCCAGGTACAGGTGGCTGGGAATCAGGAGCGGACTGAAAACTCATGGGGCCCCTGGGCAATAGGAAATCATGGGGCCCCTGTCTCCTCTCCCACACTCAAATCACACCCAAAAAAGCCTATGAAAGGTACCAGGGGCATCTCATGGGGCCCCCTACTGACCCCGGGCCCTCGGGCAGTGCATGAGTGCCTAAATGGTCAGTCCACCCCTGCTGGGAATAACATCAGTGCCTAGGGGGGAAGGGGAGTGTCTAACATGTTTCTAAGCCACCCAGCTCCTTTCAGGCGCTGGCATCATTCCCAGCTACCTGTTCCCAGCATCCCACGGCCCCGGGAGGCTTCCCAGCTCCATGAGATAGTGGCCATCCCAACAGGTGTGACAAGCACATTTTTATTTTCCAAAATGTGAGTTGCCAATTGTCTTATCTGTGTGGGCACCTGTTTTGGTTGCCTTTTGATGGTGATTTAGTGAGAAGGGCTATAGTTTATGCTGGTCTTATCTGAGATTACTGTAGTACTTTTAATTATTTCAAGTGAAGCCTCAGTGTATTGCTTATGCACAATTTTTCATTGTTATACCCTGTTTATCTGGTCACTACTTGACAATATACTGTACCGCCCACTTGGTGGGGCTAGTGTAAGTTAAATTTATTTTTGGCTCATGGTAGTGAGTGAGCCTGACTTACTGTGGGTTCAGTGTAAGGTCAGGCTGGATGACTCAGCAGGTTGAGGCTCTCTCACCTCCACCTGGTTCTGGAGGTCAATGGAAGCTTCCAGAAGCCAATAGGCAAGAGGGTGGAAACCTCAATCTGCATATTCATGGGAGTCTGACTAATCCCAGGCTAAGAGGCCCTGGTAGTGTGGTAGACTGGCCCATAAAAATGAGAGAGCCATGCTAGCAGAAGAGTTGGGTGGAAGATAGATTGCTGAGAGGTGTTGCAGTGTAGCCTGGGAGGGAAACCCAGAGGAGGGGGTCTGTTTCCAGGCTGGAGGCTGGAAGCTGAGGAGATGCTGTAAGAGGGAGCTTCACTGTCCTGCCATACATCGGGGAAGGACAGCCTGCAAAGCTTGGAGAGGAACCAGCCCAGCTAGAAGGCCTGAAAGCAGTTCTATCTACAGCTGCGAACAAGGACAGTGTGAGTACCTCTACAACCCCAGGGCCTAGAAGGGTCAAATTCGGGTCAGGGCTGTGAGCCTTTGCAGGCCTGCCCCTTTGGATTGTCCCCCTGCTCTGAGGCATTCTGAGGAGGCCTTGGAGGCAGTGGGTGGATTTTAGGAGTGGTTTGCTCCACCTTTGAGGGTCCTCAGCCAATCCCCAACAGGAGGTATGGCAAGGGGCTAGGACTCTCTTAAAAGAGTTAGAGTCTGCTCAGTAGGGAGAGTTGGAGTGTGGTGGTGGGAGAGGAGTGTGAATCAGGAAGATGTGAAGCTGGAGGAAGAAGGCTGCCAGGAGGCCTGCTGGGATGGGGCCTGCCTGCGAGCCTGGAAATGGAAAGGAGGAAACCTTATGATTCACTGGCCCTCTGAGAGAGGACAACCTGTGTGGCAAAGTAGGAGCAGCCCAGCTGATAGGCCTGGTAGCAGCAGCCTTTCTACAAGCTGTACAGGAGAGAATCTGAGTGAGTACACCTGCACCCCCTGGGAGGGTAGGGAAAGCACTCTGGTGAGAAACCAGATTATCCCTCTGCTAGTGACTTTGCACTTTCTTTAAGGGAACAGGAGTCAGATCCCCTGCTCTTTAAGAAAGTCTCCAGATTGCTTGGTTAAGAGGAGTTCATCTAGGGCCTCGGGTACTACAATTGGAGCTAATGGCTAGTACTTCAACCATGATTGTGACAGAGAGAAGAAGCTGTGAATAGTTCAGGAAGTTGTCTTCAGAGTTCAGTTCCCTTGGCATCCAATACACCCCTTTACCCTATCCAAGTTTAATCCCCTCAATAAAATAACCAAACCAATGCTCAAGGCCTGATTCCTGTCTGTGGATGAAAGCTGTGTGGGGAATGCTAACTGACTGGCTGTGCAGGACTATAGGGGGACCCAAGTTCAACATCAACTCCTAAGGGAGTAGCACTACACATGTGATTGGGTATTCTTTAGAAAGTGAAGCTTCACCTCATTTCCTAAGCTCTGGAGCAACTGCACTTTGCAAAGTGCACAGTCTATTTTTCTTTAGTAAATCATCCCTATATTATGAACAATAAAAGCCATTCGGACTCCTTCACCATTGGACTTGGCTCTGTTGCTGGTTGTTTTATGGTTTGAGTCACCATCCAGGTACCCATTGGAGGGCAGTCTTGTTCAAATGACGATGGTTTCTCCATTGTCTTGAATGAACAAGTGATGACAATCCAGTACCTGTTAGATATGGTTTTTTCAGAGCAGGAAACAGATGTTTCTCCGAACATGCCTCAGCCAAAAAAAAAAAGTTTTCTCAACCAAGAAAAGGGTGCATATTTTTTACACTGAGTGATAACATGAAAACCAAAACCCTGCAGGGATCGTCACTCTTATTTTTCAAACAGGGAGTTCTAAGGAGGATTTGAGTCCATCTCTATGCAAATTACTTATGACCTCCTTCTGAATAATGCAGATGTAATCTACAGATTGTTTAAAGGGATTTCTTTTGTTATTATTTAATCCCTCTTCAACAGCTTTATAGCTACAGTTGTGGCCAAAATTATTCAACCCCCAATGCTGTAAAGGGGTTTAGGGACTATAGTGTACATTTGGAATTGTATTCAGAATCAAATCCTACAAGGACGTTGTAACTACCCAAATGCAACTAAAATGACATCAATTGTTTATGTAATACAGTAGTAAATGGTTCTTATGTGGTTTCTTCATTGCCACAATTATTCAACCCCTTAAAGACTACCACTCTGAAGAACAGAGGTTCATACAGGTGCTTTCCATCAGGTATTGAAAACACCTGTGGATGTCACCGAGCAGCAATCAAGCATAATAAGCACCAATTAGGCAGCTTTAAAATGACTGTGATACTCAGCTCCTTCTAGACATTTACTGGTGTGGTTACAAACATGGTGAAGGCAAGAGAATGGTCCAGGAAGACAAGAGAAGAGGTGATTTCTCTTCACAGGAAGGGCAATGGCTATAAGAAGATTGCAAAGATGTTAAACATACCAAGAGACACCTTAGGAAGCATCATTCGCAAATTCAAGGCAAAGGGCACTGTTGAAACGCTACCTGGTCGTGGCAGAAAGAAGATGCTGACTTCGACTGCTGTGCGCTACCTGAAGCGTAGAGTGGAGAGAAGTCCCCGTGTGACTGCTGAGGAACTGAGAAAAGATTTGTCAGATGTGGGTACAGAAGTTTCAGCCCAGACAATAAGACGCACACTGCGTAATGAAGGCCTCCGTGCCAGAACTCCCAGGCGTACCCCCTTGCTGTCTCCAAAGAATAAGAAGAGTCGACTGCAGTATGCCAAAAGCCATGTGGACAAACCACAAAAGTTGTGGGATAGTGTTCTGTGGACTGATGAAACAAAATTAGAACTGTTTGGGCCCATGGATCAACGCTATGTTTGGAGGAGGAAGAACAAGGCCTATGATGAAAAGAACACCTTGCCTACTGTGAAGCATGGTGGAGGGTCAATCATGCTTTGGGGCTGTTTTGCTTCTGCAGGTACAGGGAAGCTTCAGCGTGTGCAAGGTACCATGAATTCTCTTCAGTACCAGGAGATATTGGATGGAAACGTGATGCAGTCCGTCACACACCTGAGGCTTGGGAGACGTTGGACCTTTCAACAGGACAATGATCCCAAGCATACCTCCAAGTCCACTAGAGCATGGTTGCAGAGGAAAGGCTGGAACATTTTGGAGTGGCCATCGCAGTCACCAGACTTAAATCCGATTGAGAACCTCTGGTGGGACTTAAAGAAAGCAGTTGCAGTGCGCAAGCCTAAGAATGTGACTGAACTGGAGGCCTTTGCCCATGAAGAATGGGCGAAGATACCCGTAGATCGCTGCAAGACACTTGTGTCAAGCTATGCTTCACGTTTAAAAGCTGTTATAACTGTAAAAGGATGCTGTACTAAGTACTAAGATTGAATGTCACTTGGGGGTTGAATAAAACTGATAATGCTGTGAGCACAGAAAAGACATTTGTGGTTATTTCATTATAACTGTTATGTTATATTTGTCTGACCTACAAGTGCCTCTTTAATGTAAATGTAAGCAAGATGACTGAATGATCAAAAGCAATGTCAAACTGGCCAAAACACTCAATTTCAGTGGGGGTTGAATAATTTTGGCCACAACTGTATATAGACAAATATTCCTATTTTTTGATGGGCGCAGGCTTTTCTCTTTTAACTTTATCTGTTTATTAAAATGTTGTCATATTTATCTACTGTGTATATAAATGGCAAATCACAAATACACATGCCAGCTACAACTAGTCAGATTTGTTTTTCTGTTTTTCTGCAGCAGATACCATTAAATACAATGTTACGCACATGTCTTCTGACCAGGGGCGGACTGACCATTTGAAAACTCGGGCACTGCCCGAGGGCCTGGGGTCAGTAGGGGGCCCCATGAGATGCCCCTGGTACCTTTTTCATAGGCTTTTTTGAGTTTGGGCAAGGACACAGGGGCCCCATGATCCCCTACTGCCCGGGGGCCCCATGAGTTGTCAGTCCGCCCCTGGATCAAACCTGTTCTTAAATTTGATTTTGGGTTCAATAATCAAACATGTAATACATAATCAATAATAATAATCAGTAATAATAAACAATCAATTCATTGTATTATCATTGTTATTATTATTATTATTATTATTATTATTCAGAGATCTAGTCTCACATCCCCATATTTTGGCTCCCATGCCCCCTCAGCATATGGATACCTCCAGTTAAAGTGGAACTTCACTCTCTCACTCAATGTCGACTATTTGTAATCCATATGCTGCTAGCATTAGTAAATAGATAGGAAAGTATATCATATTTACTTATTTTAATTTTTTATTCTTACATTTCTTGTTACTTCCTAGTTTCTGTGCCTAGGCAAAATATGTCATACATCCCAGGAGTCTTAAGGAGGGGAAGAGGGGTTTTCTCAGTTAAGCACACCCTCATGCCTGCATGGCTGAGCTAAGGGCAGATGGAGTCCAGAAAATAAATTCTGATTAAGCATCTGCCCTTGGCCAGAAATGCTCGAGGGGGGGGGGGAGGGTTTCAAAGTAATTTCTCAGTAAAATAACGCATGGAGACATGGATGGATGAATGAGTTTGCTTTGAAAATTAAATATGAATTCAATAGTGATTTTGGTTTGTGGTGCTAAGATACTGCGTAGTTCAACTTTTAAAGCGGAGTTCCACTCACCCTGTCAAAAAATAAAAGTCAGCAGCTACAAAAACTGTAGCTGCTGACTTTTAAATAACAGCCACTTACCTGTCCTTCGGTGCCGCACTGTGTTTCCCTACAGCCCGTTTCACCGGCTGTCCTGTATTCCAGGAGGCCGGCATCTTCAGTGTAGGCACCCGGCTGCGACAGCTTGTGGCTTCACAGGCGGGTACCCACTGCGCATGCGCGAGTAGCGCTGCGCTTCATAAATGGTCCTGTAGTCTTCTGGGACCTGTCACATGTCCAAAAAGACTACAGGGAGGGAGGAGACCTTCCGATCGCCCAGGTCATCAGACCGGAAGTGGGAACGGGTACCTGTCAAATTTGAATACCAGCTCCATACCCCCCCAAAGGTGCCAATCCTTAATGGGGAACGGGGGAGCAGTCCTTAAAGTGGAACTTCCCCTTTTGGATGGAGCTCCACTTTAAGTGGACTTTTCAGTAACTTTAAAAGTCTGCATGAATACATTTCTGACATGTCAAATCATACAATAACAGTATTTTCGGAAAAGCTATTTTTGAGCATCACATGACTTTGCCTAGATTAAGTTGATGCCATCAATTTGTGGCAGGCAGGAGATAACATATCCACAATCTTCTCCCATTCCAGTGATCAGACTGCAACATTGTAACTTTGTGGCAAATCACAAGGAGGGGGGTTTCAAAAGGGACTGATCTGTGTCAGACATTTGCAAAAACACACAGGCACCAAAATGTACATTACTGTGTCATCTCTGAGCAGGCATGTTAGAGGGCCCCTTAGAGTCAATTTGGTTAAGTTAAGTTAGCTTCTGAACCTAAAAGGGAACCCTAAGTCCTTTCAGGGGCAGTCGGCTGAAGCCCCCTGAAGTCCCACCTGTTCTCCTGCACAGTCACTTCATGGGTTCCACTTTCAGGCCTTGATAGGAATATTCTCACTCACTTCTTTATGTACAGAGACCTCTTGTGATACTGTGGTTGAATCCTGCATTGTATGGATCCTGCATGGTATGTGGTTGGATCCTGCATGGTATGGCTCCTGCATGGTATGTGGCTAGGTCCTGCATGATATGGCTCCTGCATAGTATGTGACTGAATCCTGCATGGTATGGATCCTGCGTAGTATGTGATTGAATCCTGCATGGTATGGATCCTGAATGGTATGTGGTTGGATCCTGCATAGCATGTATCCTTCATGGTATGTGGTTAGATCTCGCATGATATGTGGTCACATCCTGCATGGTATGGATTCTGCATGGTATGTGGTTGGATCCTGCATGGTATGGCTCTTGCATTGTATGTGGTTAGATCCTGCATGGTATGTGATTGAATCCTGCATGGTATGGATCCTGCATGGTATGTGATTGAATCCTGCATGTTATTGATTCTGCATAGTATGTGGTTGGATCCTGCATGGTATGGCTCCTGCATGGTATGTGTCTGGATCCTTCATGGTATGGATCCTGCATGGTATGTGGTTGGATCCTGCATGGTATGGCTCCTGCATTGTATGTGGTTAGATTCTGCATGGTATGTGATTGACTCCTGCATGGTATGGATCCTGCATGGTATGTGATTGAATCCTGCATGGTATTGATCATGCATGGTATGTGGTTGGATCCTGCATGGTATGGCTCTTGCATGGTATGTGTCTGGATCCTTCATGGTATGGATCGTGCATGGTATGACTCCTGTATGGTATGTGGTTGGATCCTGCATGGTATGGCTCCAGCATGGTATGTTATTGGATCCTGCATAGTATGGATCTTGCATAGTATGTGGGTAGATCCTGCATGGTATGTGGTTAGATCTTGCATGGTATGGAACCTGCACAGTATGTGGTTGGATCCTGCATGGTATGGATCCTGCATGGTATGTGGTTGGATCCTGCATGGCATGGCTCCTGCATGGTATGTGGTTAGATCCTGCATGGTATGGATCCTGCACGTTATGTGGTTGGATCCTGCATAGCATGGATCCTGTATGGTATGTGGTTAGATCCTGCACGGTATGGCTCCTGCATGGTATCTAGTTAGATTCTGTATTGTATGTGGTTGAATACTGCATGGTATGGATCCTGTACGTTATGTGGTTAGATCCTGCATGCTATGTGGTTGGGTCCTTTGGTATTGCTTCTGTATGGTATGTGGTTGGATACTGCATGGTATAGATCCTGTATGGTATGTGGTTAGATCCTGCATGGTATGTGTTGGATTATGTGGTATAGCTTCTGCGTGGTATGTGGTTGGATCCTTCATGGTATGGATCCTGTATGGTATGTGGTTAGATCCTTTGTGGTATGTGGTTGGATCCTGTAGTATGGCTCCTGCATGATATGTGGTTGGATCCTGTGGTATGGCTTCTGCATGGTAGGTGGTTAGATCCTGTCGTATGGCTTCTGCATGGTATGTGTTTGGATCCTGTGGTATGGCTTCTGCATGGTATGTGGTTGGATCCTGTGGTATAGCTCCTGCATGGTATGTGGTTGGATCCTGTGGTATAGCTCCTGCATAGTATGTGGTTGGATCCTGTGGTATGGCTTCTGCATGGTATGTGGTTAGATCCTGTGGTATAGCTCCTGCATAGTATGTGGTTGGATCCTGTGGTATGGCTTCTGCATGGTATATGGTTGGATCATGTCGTACTGTATGACTTCTCCATGGTATGTGCTTAGATCCTGTGGTATGGCTTCTGCATGGTATGTGGTTGGATCATGTCGTATGACTTCTACATGGTATGTGGTTAGATCCTGTGGTATGGCTCCTGCATGGAATGTAGTTGGATTCTGTGGTATGGCTCCTGCATGGTATGTGGTTGGATCCTGTGGTATGGCTCCTGCATGGTATGTGGTTGGAACCTGTGGTATGGATCCAGCAAGGTTGCATTTCATATCTTGTGACAGTGTAACACAGGTGCCCTGACATCATGACTGGTGCACTGTTGGAACCATTTTGGTCATTGCCACCAACCAACCTGCTGCAACTAATGACCACCACTCCTTTCCTGGACATGATTATGTCATTTCTGAGCTGGCATCTCAGTCCAGGAAGTACCCTAAGTTCACACCTGTGCGGGTTTGCCCCCCTCATTTGTGGGCACAGCAGCATATTTATTTAAATGAGCTCCTGTCCCTGCATTTCCTGCAAAAAAAGGTGCTTGCCCCATGTGGTTCCTACACCTGCAAACACAGTGCGGGCTGAGATGCATTGGGGTCCCATTAAGAATTAATGGCAGCCCTGGTCATCTCTACAGAGCAGCACATTGGCTGTGGGTGGTTGGGGAGATAATAATCACAGATGTTTTTACGGTATGTAAATCATATCATATTCCATTATTAGGGTTTTTCTTTAGTAAAGAACAGATCTGTTACAATGTAATCACTTTTTTTGTTCTTGAAAACCTCCTGGCCTCTGCTAGTAGATGGCATACAAGCCCCGGTATGATATAATTTACCTTCTCCTCCTTATGACAATAAGTCCATCTGACAAGTGCTTCTGCTTATATTGTGTGCCTCATAAGGTCACGTCAATGAAGTCAAATTGAGGAAAATAAGCACGGGAATAGGAATATTTCATCGACATTGAAAAGATCTACGCTCCTTTCCGCCCATGGCGGATCAGAAGCCCGGCGTAGTCAGACACTGACAGCGAAACGTCAGTCATTGCGCTCATGCTGATCAATGAAACAAGTCACTAATACACTTTCAGGGAAGGAGCCCATTCCTTTACGCTAAACTCGCTTCTCTCCCCGAGGGTGGAAGCCGTCTACCAATGTCAGGTCTGTGTGCTCACTCCATGTTTTTTCCATGGCAAGAACATTAAGGTATATATAAAGTAAATTATGCTGTAGGTTAAAGTAGACCTCTGCATCCGCTGTTTCCAGCACTGTGGAGGACTGGGATCTCAAACTGATGGCTACTTTGCAGGGTTTTTTACAGATCATAATTAATATTTTATTTAACCGCTTCCTGCCTGCCCCGGTGTCCCTTTAGACCTTATGTACACTAAGCATTTGCTCAGCTCCTCTAAATGCTTTTTCTTCTGGCAGGAGAAAAGCTGCTTAAAAATGTGGTACACGCTTTTTTTGCGCATTTGGCGTCAGGGGAGGACTGACAACTCATGGGGCCCCCGGGCAATAGGGGATCATGGGGCCCCTGTGTCCTTGCCCAAAATCAAAAAAGCCTATGAAAAAGGTACCAGGGGCATCTCATGGGGCTCCCTACTGACCCCGGGTCCTCGGGCAGTGCCCGAATTTCCAAATGGTCAGTCCACCCCTGTTTGGCGTTAATGTATTTTATTGGCCAGAATATTCATTTATTCTGGCCATTAGAATGTGTTAACACACAAAACGCCTAAACGCATTGAGCGTTAATGCACGTTTATGCGCATTTGTGCATCTTTTCTACTCAAACGTTGGTAATTTTTTTTTAACCTGTATCTAATCTTCTATCTTTTTATCTATCTAATCTTTTGTCCTGTAAACACGGACACAAGCCAGTATGCATGAGGCCTTAAAAGCTTCTGAACACCCAGGGGCCAGGAAGGATCAGCGGTTGACTGTCACAGTGGTCATATGGTCTGCTGGATATTGAGAGTTAGCAGGGAACAAGAGCTGTCTTTGACAGCTCTGTCTCTGTGCTGGGAGAGCACAAGGACATCAACTGCCCAGTGACGTATTTTTTTAAAGCATACTCTTTTGCCACCGCACAGAAGTTTCACAAGCAGCAGCAGGTTAAATAAGAATTTCAGGTATGAAATCCCCATGTGGGACTCCCATGGAAGCTGGAAATCACTGTAGTAGACACTGCTACACCAGTGAACTCCATAAGCTTGCAGGTTCTTGTGCCAATTGGCTGTACTGCTGTATTGTGAACACAGGAGGTTGATTGCTGGGCTTGGGTACCAAAAAATTTAATTCAGGTTTGAGAAATGGTCTTATGTACTTAGCCTAAGGCCGCATTCACACATGTGGTAGGTTTTGAGCTTTGAGAAGCACAATGCCATCTCCTGAACTCCTGTCTTTTTTGATCTCCAACGGGGACTCTACATTGAAATATCACCAATCTGCAACTGCTTGCCTTATATGCAGCTGTGACGTGGCTCCCAATGACTTGAATGGGGCCATCTACCAACCATGACATACTATCTGCTAGCCATGTTAATGTGCTGGTAGGTGGATCACCCACCTATTTTTATACCTGGTTTGAACTAGGCCTAACAGTCATCTACTCCTGGAAGCAATTCAGGATTTCCATTTTAGTGTAGATGTTCCTCCCCTTGAAAGAGGTCCAACAATACCAGCCAGCAGAAGCAACTGAAGTTAACATTCAGCTTGCTTCAGCAGATAGGCTGGTTGTATACTGGGAGCCCTTTTTACTGTTTAGCAATTGGCTGACTTTTTACTCTGTAAGGGAGAACTCATGACTGAGGGATTTGCAGAATCCAAGGCTCAATTATCCCAAACACAGCAATCCAAAATACAGCACTACCCCAAATCCCAAACAACCAAGCAACAAATACCCATTTTGGAGCTGAATGACCATAGGAGCCCTTTATTTTAACGCAACAAATGAAATTTAATAGAACATTGGAGATTAATGCAATCAGTGCATAACATACAATCAATACATTAACAGAAGAGGAATTTATCCCAGCAGGTCTAAGGTCTTTGAAGGCATTAATCAACCCAACAAAAAACTGGCTGTATCTGCCACCCAGTAAAGGCCCCCAGCCGTTATTACTCCACCTAAGGGACAATGAACCACCTCTGTACTGCAAGATACAACCCAGTAAAGTTACTGTTTCCAACGTACCCTATTGTTGGGAAGTGACACCCATACCAAATACCAACCCATAACCCTCCAAAACCTGAAGACAATTCAAAGACCCAAAGACCTCTGTCCACTTCTATGACTGGCAAACAAAATGAACAGGACATACCAAATAAACCAGTATGTCCAGGGGAGGGAGGATGGGAGAAATCTCACCAATGCTGGTAATACTGAAGCCTGAAAAAGGTCCAGCCCCCTCTCCTCATCCTAAGGGACAACCCTTGATCCCCTAATCATCCAATGAGGTAGGTGACCTTCCATTTTCATAAATAAACCCCCAAAACCACTGTACAACTTCACCTCTTCTGCTCAACCCAGTCATGCTGGCCCTCCTCTTAGCTTTGATCAGTTTTAGGCCATATTTTTGATCTTTCTGGGATCACAATCTCAGCAAAAGTCTGCTGTCAATCACAGTTTCTGAAAGGAAAGGACATTGACTAGCACATAGCTATGAGGCACAATTCTCTTATCTGCATATTAATGAGTAGTAAAAAAAAAAGTAAAAACTGAAATGATATCCATTCAAACATATTAGTAAATTTGTCTCCAGGCTGCTGTTAGCGCATACTGTATAACAGCCTAGAGATCAGTTTGAAGTCTCTGCTTGACGGCGCCAGTGAATTAGAAAGGGCTGGGATTGTCTGGCACATTCCCAGCATGCAATCTGTTTGAACGTCCTCGAGCTTCTACATGGCAATGTGTAAACAAACGCTCTACGGAACGGTGACATGGAGGAATCTCTCCCTGAATCAACTACATAGCAGATGTGCAAATAAAAACTGTCTCCCAGCAGGTCCTAATTGTCTACCATTATCTTTCCTCTCCGACATAAATAAAAGAAACACTTAAAAATTGGAGAAATTGTTGTGTAGGCAAAAAAGCCACTCTGATGGATCAGAAAAAAAAAATAGAGAAGTTTGCTCCTGGCTTTTTGTCTTTATTCAAGTGTTTCATCGTCTAATAAACCTCTCAAGCTTGATGACAACCAAGTGAGAACATCTGTTATTGCCACCATCAAGGTTCCTTTGCAAATTACTAAAGAGTACCCAAATCCTTTGAATGATTCCAGCAATTATGGAGATTATGGGCACATTTGAGGATTTTTTTTTATTTTTTAAGCAGTTCCAGTAGACACAGAAGTGAATAAATGGCTTATGGTAGCCAGAGAAACAGGTTTAACTTGGCTACAGACAGAAAACCCCCCAAATTGCCTTAATGACAATGCCAGGTATAAATGTGTTATATGTTGTTACATTGTTCCAACTATACATATATCCAGAGCTTTACTTCTCAGAGAATAAGTGCAGGTACTTCCCCCTTCCAAGTCACCCCTTGTCTCCACCCCCCACCCACCCCCCAGCATTGTCTCTTGGTTTCACCCGCTACCCACATCCCAGTACTGCCCCTTTTAGAGAATACAGAATTAAGTATCATTTTGTGGTGGTAATCAATTTGTATGGAAGTTGTTAATGATAACAAGAAAAGCAGTAAAATAGATACCCTGCAGCCAGCAACAATAAAGACCCCCCCAGAAACAATAGTTACTCTCAGAAACAATAAATCCTGCACCCACAACAATAGATCAATCCAAGCAACAATAGGCCCCCAGCAACAATAAATCCATACCAGCAACAACAGACCACCCAGCAACAATATACACAGTACCTCCAGCAACAATAGGCCCCTAGCAACAATAGATCCATTTCAACAACAACTGACTCCCCCCCAGCAACAATAAATCACCCATCAGCCAGTATCAATAGACTTTCCAGCAGGCAGCAACAATACATCCGTCCCTCAACAGGAGATTCCTTCCAGCAACAAATGATGCCCCCAGCAACAATAGATCCCCACCAGCAACATCAGTACTCCCCAGTAACAACAGACCCCACCCCCAGAGACGATAGACCCTCCAGCATACCTCACTACCTCTTTCCATTGTATAAAGTGCTGTAGGTACCGGGACTGCATTCCCACTGAAAAAAAGCCCTGAGTATCTCACGCCTGTTCGATCCCTCTAGAACACGGGTGTCAAACTGGTGGCCCTCCAGCTGTTGCCAAACTACAAGTCCCATGACGCATTGCAAGATTGACAGTTACAAGCATGACTCCCAAAGGCAGTGGCATGATGGGACTTGTAACTTCGCAACAGCTGGAGGGCCGCTAGTTTGACACCCCTGCTCTAAAAGCTCAAAATCACCATAGAAGACACCACTACTCCAGTGATCGACACTAGCTTCCAGGCTCTGTGGCACTCCTTTAAGGGAAAAAACAGTCAGCTCAGGACTCATGCACATTTATCACCTCCCCAGCCACCTTTTGGATGCCTCCTTTCAGGGATTGGTTGGGGAATGTTAAATATTCAACTGATCATTTGAATCTCCCAGCCCTATGCTCTGGAAACTTTTTTTGGAGGCAGTTGTGAAGAATCAAATGCTCAGCTTAGGAAACCCTGAACAGACACAATCAATCACTGCTTCATTTACAATAATGAAACCGAAAAACGAAATTTACTTAGAAATCTAACCATAGGAGGACGCCACATCAATATATAATAATATCAGATAATGAACATCCCCTTCAATTCCTGCCCAAAAAACTTCAAGGGAAACTGGGGTAAGAATTCTGTATATATCAGTGTCGATCAGGCAAGACAAGATGGAGGTCCTGAGAGTATAAGTTGAAGAGCTGGCAACTTGTTCTCCCAATTATTATTATTATACAGTATTTATATAGCGCCAAAAAGTTTGCTCAGCTCTGTACATTATAGTGAGAGACAGTACATGAGACAATACAGTAACAATACAATACACGAGGGGTTCGAGGGCCCTGCTCCTTGGAGCTTACAATCTAGGAGGGAGGGGATAGTGGTATAGGAGGAAATGGTTGTGGGGGATGGAGTGGTAGGAGGAGTTTAGGAGATTGGCTGTTAGGTGGTAGGCTTCCCTGAAGAGATGGGTTTTCAGGGTGTGCCTAAAGGTGAGGAGGGTAGGTGACAGTTTGATGGATTGGGATAATGAGTTCCAGAGGATGGGGGAAGACCTGGAGAAGTCCTGGAGTCGGGCATGGGAGGAGAAGACCAGGGAACTGGAGAGTAGGATGTCTTGTGAGGAGCGAAGAGTACGTGTTGGGTGGTATTTGGATATCAGGTCGGTGAGGTAGTTTGGGGCAGTATTATGAATAGCTTTGTACGTCAATGTTAGTAGTGCTAACAGTGATGTACATGCATTTCTGTAAAAAGCCTTATTCATAGCAATAGCAATGACTATGAATAAAGTTTTTTTAACCGAAATGCGTAAACTGCTGTAACTTGCACACAGTACCCTTCATTCATAAAGTACTTTTATCGGGAGACCGAGTTGCCGGCTCTTCACCTTATACTCTCATACTGTTTAAAGTACCAGGAAGACACTGTGAGCTTTGGAGCAACCATTGGTCTACCTCCAGGGAAAATCAACCTAGGCATACACTTTTTTTGAAGATGGAGGTCCTCTCTGACTTCTACCACTTGGATATTACAGTCCAAGAGTGCACTTAGGCTATTATAAAGAATGCCTTCAGGTTCTCATCTTCCCGAGACCTGCCCAAGTCTACATAACAACCTGAGGGTTCCTAGCACTTGCCCAACCCATGCCTAGTATAAATGGGCCTCTAAATCCCAGATGGCCCTTGTGCAGTTGCAAAGTCTGAAAATGAAATAAGGAAAAGAAGGCCGTATCTTTGCATTGGTTTGTCAGTCTTTCTATTCATCAAGTTCATTCAGAGCTGCACAATAATATCTGAACAGCTTCTCAGCATTTATCTGCTGCTTTGGGGATGAAGTGGTTCCACTCAGAAAACCATCATTTCGGTTACCAGGAAACATCCCCGTCCAGGATTCCGGAGCAGAAGCAGACTGTACTACAGCTTATAACAAACGCCGAGCTCATCTCTTCTGTGCCCAAACATGTTCTCCTCGCATGTTTCTGCCAACCTGTCAGGAGGGATAGCATTGTTCACAGTAAATCAAAAGTAAACACAGCAGCCTGTCATCCATACAGCCACACTTAGCTGCTTCAATTTGCCCTTGCAAACAGCAGGGAGAGGAAGAGTAAAGGACAGAACTGAGCTGTAGAGTATGAAAGAACAGAAATCTATCAAATATGGGTTAACTGGATATAGTTTGTGCATGGAAACACATACTCAAAGTAAATTTTGGGTAGAGGAGAAATACTTATGTTGTGTCATATGTACAGGGTTTGGACTAAAATATGGAAGCACTACATGGTTTGCAGGTGTGAAAGTGACGACATATTTTGTGTTGAAAATGGAGGTGATGTAACATTCTTTTGCTCCTGCTGTGTGATGAGACACCTAGTTAACAGGTGGGAAGCCTCACTTTAGTCATTCACTGCGTGCTCTGCTAGTAATACGGAGTCATGTCAGAGTTTACTGAGCTTCAAAGAGAGCAAATTGTTGGTGCAACTAAGCTGGTGCCTCTGTGACTGGAGTTGTCAATTTATTTGCCGTGTTGCGAGGTACAGTATCAAAGGTTATGACGGCATATACAGTTTCCGGGAAAATGTCATCTGATAAACATAAGCGCGGTCAACTGACCGAAAGAGACAAAAGGACATTGTGCAGGATTGTGACCCGGAATAAGAAAACAACTGCAGCAAAAGTGACTGTAGAGCTCAATTTCAGTCTTCCAAAGTCCGTGTCCACAAACACTGTGTGGAGGGAACTCCATAAGCAAAACATTCACTGGAGAGCTGCAATTGCCAAACCACTAGTGACCAATATTAATGCTCAGAAGAGGAGAGCGTGGTGCAAAACCTATAAATCGTGGACTACTGATCAATGGAAGACTCTAATATGGTCCAATAAATCAAGCTTCATGCTGTTTCCAACCATCAGACAAGTGGCAAACAACGTCCCAAGCTTAAGACCAGGACTGTCATCAATAAAGCATGGGTGCTGAGCAATCATGATTTGGACAGTCATATCTTGGTATTCTACAGGCCCCAACAACACCTTGAAAAGTAGAGTCATTGTTAGCAATTATGTGTAGCACTGCCTTCATAAGGGCAGCTGGATTTGTTTAGGTCTTGCTTCAGCCAGGCAACACGCATTTTCCACACTTGTTCCTTCAGAGTCAGTAAACAGTCCTTGAGCTGGTTTTAGTTGTTTTTATTAAGAAGTTAACAATTTGAATGGAGTCCAGGGGTATATAGAATGCCCAAGGAACTGAAAAACCTGCGGACAAACTCCTTAGCAACTATGTACAAAAATTGGGCTAGCAGAAAAATATAGCACTGTCCTTTCTTTGGTGTACCTCCTCAGACCCTGAATGAATTCACCTCTTCACCCAGCTGTGGTAAGAGTATTCCTGGGTAAGAGGTCCCAGAAGCTTGCAATTAAGTAGTCCCAGATGAGGACTAGTCGGTGTATAGCACCTGACTTCCATCTCCCCTTATCTGGTCCAGGGGGTGTTGGAGTATTCACACTGTTCTCGACTGCTAGCATGATGGTTTGGTGGCTGCCTTCAGGCCTTACACTGGGCTGGCTCTTTCCCTACTAACAGGTTATCCTCCCAAGGAGATATTGAAGCAGTAGAGATCCTCGCATCTAGCAACCAGACTGTAGGTAGCTCCCCTCCCTGGGGCCCCCTCCCAGGCCCCACACTCCAGCCTTCTTTCAATCCACCTTCCACCTGACTCCCCCTGCTCCCCAGGCTCTGTCATATTTGAGGGTTGCCCCGGTCACCTTGCCCAACCTTCTGCTAGGGGATTGGCCAAGCTTTCTCAACATGCAGATCTCAGCCTCCTCCCCTCTTTCTCCCCTATTCCAGAAAGTTATCCAATTTCTGGAAGGGTGGCAGGGCTTCAGAAACCCTGACCTATAGAAACTCCAAGCTTGTCCAGAGGTGAACTTCTGCCTCACTCCCAGACTGACTCATACCAGGCTGCTACTCAGCCTCTAGCCAGGGGCGGACTGACAACTCATGAGGCCCCCGGGCAATAGGGGATCATGGGGCCCCTGTGTCCTTGCCCAAACTCAAAAAAACCTATGAAAAAGGTACCAGAGAAATCTCATGGGGTCCCCTACTGACCCCGGGCCCTCGGGCAGTGCCCGAGTTTCCAAATGGTCAGTCTGCCCCTGCCTCTAGCTAAACAACAAACCTAGCTAAGCTAGAGGGCGTTATATCTGTACAAAGTTTGACCAACCATGTACACCCCATGGTACAAACATTGTTTCCCAAAGACAGTACCATTTACCAAGATAATAATGCACCAGTTCACACAGCTGGTATTGTCAAATCGTAGTTTGATGAGCATGCAAGTTTCGCACCTTCCCTAGACACCACAGTCTCTGAACCTCAATATCAAAGAGCCACTATGGCCTGTTTTGGAGAAAAAGGTTCGGGCTTGTTTTCCTCCTCTGGCACCTCTGCAAGAACTGGAACTATTTTTGCATGAAGAGTGGTATCACATTCCATTATACACCATCCAAGACTTATATTTGTTAATTCCCATTAGATTTCAGGCCTTCTTGGATGCCAAAGATGGTCTAACACCATATTAGATAACAATTGTGTTCTTTTATCTGGCATTTCCATAATGTTGTCCAACGCCCTGTATATAAAGTGTGTGTGTGTTTAAATAGTATTTAAGGTGTATGTAAACCTAACAAAGAACCAATTTTAAAGGGATCTGTTATATCTGTTTGATAAGTGCAAAACAATGCAAAAAATATAACTTTTTTTGTATACACTTGTACTCTACATTCCTGTTTATGGCCATATGCATGAGTACAGCAGCGCACAGCCATTCATGTCGATGACTGATTGCACACTGGCATGAGTACAGCAGCGCACAGCCATTCATGTCAATGACTGACTGCACACTGTACTTGGGATACTTGGGTAGAGGAAACATGGCTACAAATTTTCATGGCTGAAAATTTTGAAAAAAGAAAATGGAGTCACAACATCTCAAGACAGATAAGATGCAATATAATACATTTTTGCTTGTTGGTTGCAATATCCTTTATGATTGCAATAGGAAAGGTGGGGGGGGGGATTTATTTAATGTTGAGATAAAAACTAGCGACATACTGCACCAAGGATCGATCCTTTGCATTTACTTAAATGGCAAATTTTCACATTTACCTTTAACCCCCCATAAATGCGTTCCCTACAGTTAAAGGATAAAATGCTAACCGCTCAAGGGTTTGGTCCTTGATACTGCTGTCTGTTGTCTGAGAACGTATAACAAGACAATATTCTTCACACATGACATACGTTTCAGCAGCAAAATTGCCTTAGAAATAAACATAATTGGGATGCATGATTATGAGAGCGTAGGTCATCCAGATGAGTTAAACGAGCAAGAGAAATGATCTGTTTCCCTTTTTTTTTTTTCACCACGCAGGGTCATTGTTAGACTTGATAGCCATCAAGAAAATGGCAGAAGAGGAGACAATTCCTAGAGGGTAAGAATCAGCCGTCACTCAAAGCTTAATCAAGTTCCCTCTGCAGCTGGATACGGACAAATCACCATAGTGGTTTAAAGTGGATTAGGCCACTTCACATGTCTGTAGATGCACTGTAGAAGAGACGTACGGAATGGAGCTCGCCTGACATTGACAAGGTGCGGCAAAGGCTGGAATTATATCACCAGTTATGTGTGATCACTTGCAGGGCAGCCGTTAACGGGAAACTATTATTCTGTATAATATAAAAAGAGAAGAGCACTTGCTGTTTCCTGTCAGCAGCACTGAAGGGATCTTGCACCCATTTAAATTTACACCCTCAGCAAGCATGGTCCTTCTCTACTCTCCTTTTCACCCCTCGACCTTGCTCTCCATTGCAGAAGAGTATTTGCTGTTTTCTACTAGGTTTGATTCACCCCTACAGATGCAACCATGTGCATGTTTCCATGGGTGTTTAATGAATTGCTTTTAGGGCAATCCAGTCATTTTAATGGGCTTCCCTACATTTATGTATTTATTATTGGTACTTATATACAGGGGTGTATTTATCACAAGGCATTTGCCTAGGGTGGCATTTTTCAGGGGGGCAGCACTGCCTTTTGGAAGAAGGGAAGGAAGAAGGGACACGCTCAGCATTGACGGTGTATGCAGAGCCTGACTCTCTTTCCCGGGGATGGGATGTCCGGAGCTGTGAAGGTGAGTGTCTCTCTCAGGGGTGGACTGACAACTCATGGGGCCCCCGGGCAATAGGGGATCATGGGGCCCCTGTGTCCTTGCCCAAACTCAAAAAAGCCTATGAAAAAGGTACCAGGGGCATCTCATGGGGCCCCCTACTGACCCCGGGCCCTCGGGCAATGCCCGAGTTTCCAAATGGTCAGTCCGCCCCTGGTCTTTCTTGACGGGGGGGGAGTGACCAGTGTATGGGGGGTGGTGGTAGTGGAAAACTCTCTCAGGTGGAAGGGAAGGGGTATTGGTCAATGTCAGGCTCTCGTCGCAGGGGGTTGGTGGTGTTGATTGGTGTCAGGCTCTTTCTGCGGAAGGGGGGGGGGTGTTGGATGGCCAGTTTTTGTGTTGCCTAGGACAGCACAACACTTAAATACACCACTGCTTATGTAACACCCTCAATTTACAGATATACACTCATCAGCCATGTTGTTAGGTACACCTGTTCAATTGCTCCATAACACAAATTGGAAATCAGCCAATCACACGGCAGCAACAGGGCATCTAGACGTGGTGAAGATGACTAGTGATGGGCCGAACCCCCCCCCCCTTGTTCAGTTCACGGTCGAACGTTCGGACCGCATGAATATTCGGCTGCGAACTTCGAACTCAATGCAAGTCTATGGGACTCCAACTTGTAAATACAAAAGTACCCATTTTGAAGGCTTATATGCAAAATATTGCCCATAAAAGGGGTATGGGGACTCTGGGACTGCCCTGAGGGACAGGAGTTAGTGAAAAAGAAATTTCAAAAAGTACTGTTTATTAAAAAGCAGTCATTTTTCATTGCTTAAAGTAGAAAAAAAAAATTATGCCTTTAACTGAACGAAAAAACAAAACAACAGTTTTTAATAAAAAAGAAAAGAAAAAAAAGTCCAAAAAATGGTTCCACTTTTGTAACCCATTGTCAATCACTGCGTTCAGCATTGTCACAACGCCCCCAAAGTAGAAAAAACCGCCAATGCCGCCAAAGTAGAAAAAACCCCAATGCCCACTGACCTGTCCGCACCCGCCGAACACTCGCCGCAATATGACAGGTCTGACATTTGCTTGTCAGATGTATAAAAAAGCGGTGACATAACCGCCGATGTCACCGCTAGCTCTGCCCAATTGTTTACATCTGACCGGCATCTGTCGGCAACTGTCAGACCTGTCATATTACGGCGAGTGGGCGGGCATCAGCTTTTTTTTTTATTTCGGCTTCGTCAAGACAACGCTGAATGCCACGATTGGCGATGTGTTACATCGGTGGAACCATTTTTTTGCTTTTTTTCCAACTAAAGGACTTGTCAAAAACTGTTTTGTTTTTTGTTCAATTAAAGGAATTTTTCAAATGTCCAGCATCTTTAATTTTTCTAAATTTAACCCTTTAGTTAAATGGGTAGGGGTACTCATTGACAGAGGGAGGGGCAGCAACAGGGTGCCCCCTTACTGTACCCTAATTCTAATGAGCCTCCCTGCCTGCAGACCCCACAACCACTGGGCCGGGGTTGTGGGGAAGAGGCCCTTGTCTGAGGGCACCTGGTCTGGTAAGCCGCAGGGAGCCCTGCTAGGACCGTGCTTGAATCAAGTGTCTGGAAAAAATTAAGGACTCCACTCCATCAATCGTAAATTGCTCGGCTGAGCTACACATATCAGATGTCTCTGTTTCCACCATTGGTATACAGTGATTCACTATAACTCTACATGTAAGCTCACCCATCGCCCACAGTATTACCTATACTGCCATTTCAACCTGCCAAGTATCTATATCGGCAATATTGCCATTATCACTTCTATCCGTGGATAATTTAGTGGACTGCCCCTCACGGGACTTATACGGGTCTGTCATGTACTTATTTGGCCCCATCAAGGATTGAGGGACTGGTTTGTGTGTTTTAGAGAATTACAACCGTTGTCTCTCCTTCTAACATAAGTGCACCGTTCTGGTTGTCCAGCTATGCTCCTTCACTGGGGGGTCATTCTGCCTACCCTATGACAGCAGCGTACTGTGTAACTATCTCCATGATTATCATCCATATATGTCTCCTCTCGCATTACTAACCTACTAAGTGACATATCGGCATGGATGTCACTCCACTTCCTCAAACTCAATATTTCCAAAACTGAGCTCTTAGTATTCCCTCCAGCCCGTGCCCCCTTCCCTGACTTCTCCATCAAGACCAATAATACAAAAATCAGTCCCTCCCCTCATGCCAGGGTACTAGGTGTAATCCTAGACTCCCATCTGTCCTTCCAGCCCCAGGTCCAATCGCTTTCCAAATCATGTAGACTTCACCTCCGCAACATCTCCAAGATACGCCCGTTCCTAACCTCGGAAACCACTAAGCAACTTATTCACTCCCTGGTTATCTCTCGCCTTGACTATTGCAACTCCCTCCTCATTGGCTGACCTAATCGCAGGCTATCCCCTCTTCAATCTATCATGAATGCTGCTGCCAGACTCATCTACCTTACTAACCATTCCATATCTGCCACCCCTCTCTGCCAATCCCTCCACTGACCTCCACTCAGTGTCCTCCATCCCTCTCTGCCAATCCCTCCACTGGCCTTCACTCAGTGTCCTCCATCCCTCTCTGCCAATCCCTCCACTGGCCTCCACTCAGTGTTCTCCATCCCTCTCTGCCAATCCCTCCACTGGCCTCCACTCAGTGTCCTCCATCCCTCTCTCCCAATCCCTCCACTGGCTTCCCATTGTCCAACGGATAAAATTCAAAACATTAACAACAACATATAAATCCATTTACAACTCTGCCCCAAATGACATCACCAATCTTGTTTCCAAATATCACCCAAACCGTACTCTCCGCTCCTCACACGACCTCCTGCTCTCTAGCTCCTTTGTCTCCTCCTCCCATGCTCATCTCCAGAGCTTCCTCCATCTTCTGGAACTCTCTACCCCAATTTATCAGCCTATCGCCTACTCTGCTCACTTTTAGGCGAACTCTGAAAACCTATCTCTTCAGGGAAGCCTATCCCGCCTTTAGCTAATAATGGAATCTTGTACTCTTCCAACCAGTCCATCCCCCACAGTTATTACCTTTTGTACCACTAGCCCCTCCCTCCTGAATTGTAAGTTCCAAGGATCAGGGCCCTCCTATCCCTCTTGTATTGAACTGTATTGTTGCTGTATTGTCTCTCATTATATTGTAAAGCGCTGAGCAAACTGTTGGCGCCATATAAATCCTGTATAATAATAATAAGTTTGGGGACTGCCTTCTATGGAATTACAAGGATCCACCCCATACATATATATGTAACTTCTGAGGACGGATTGAGCTTGCACGGGCGGGTGTTTTACCATATGGCAACGTTGTCCTGATTTTATAGTGTAGGGTGGAGGGCATTGTCAGTTTTTGTACTTGCTATGTCATTTTCAATAACCATTGTGTTTTAAGCTGCAGCTTAGTTCTCCTGAGGACTTCTTTTCCAGTGAGTTCTTTACTCACAGGCAGGGGCGGACTGACAACTCATGGGGCCCCCGGGCAATAGGGGATCATGGGGCCCCTGTGTCCTTGCCCAAACTCATAAAAAGCCTATGAAAAAGGTACCAGGGGCATCTCATGGGGCTCCCTACTGACCCCGTGCCCTCGGACAGTGCCCGAGTTTCCAAATGGTCAGTCCGCCCCTGCTCACAGTGTTTCTTTTCAATTTGTTTTTGCAAAGGATCCCATTTCTGTTTTTATATCCTTTGTTATTCAAGCACAAGGATCATGGATCACCTCCCTGCTCTCCTGTACAGTGTGGCACGTACCTTTCCCCCACTCCCCTTTGGATTGTCTCCTCTTATGTGGATGCTCTTCACCCTCTTCATTATTATACTTTGGAGTGATTTCACACCTGGATCACACATAGTACATGTATAATCAGAGCATACACAACAACATAGAGCCTATCGGAGCCCAGATACTGCACATACGGACACAGCATACATTGATATTGCAGGGGAGAGGTTTAAGTTTGAACTTAAGGCAAGCAGCTCAATAAGCAGTTGAAGAACATATAGGAAAGCTGCTTAAATGCCAAAGGGTTTGAAAGTCTGTTAATCCAGTTCTGAGATTTAGCCAGCTCTGTCAGATAGCACAGTGAGGTCAGTGACCCATGTTTTCTCCAGTGCATTTAGGCAATAGAGCGGCCTTTCTCAACCTTTTCAACACAGCTTTCCTATATATTCTTTAACTGCTTATTGAGCTATTTGCCTTAAAGTGATACTAAAGCCCGGACCCTGCATTCACTATATCTGGTCTCCCAGGACCCTGCATTCACTATTTCTGATCTCCCAGGACCCTGCATTCACTATATCTGGTCTCTCAGGACCCTGCATTCACTATATCTGGTCTCCCCGGACCCTGCATTCATTGTATCCGCTCTCCCCGGACCCTGCATTCACTATATCTGGTCTCCCCGGACCCTGCATTCACTATATCTGGTCTCCCCGGACCCTGCATTCACTATATCTGGTCTCCCAGGACCCTGCATTCACTATATCTGATCTCCCAGGATCCTGCATTCACTGTATCCGCTCTCCCCGGACCCTGCATTTACTATATCTGGTTTCCCCGGACCCTGCATTTACTATATCTGGTCTCCCCGGACCCTGCATTCACTATATCTGGTCTCCCCGGACCCTGCATTCACTATATCTGGTCTCCCAGGACCCTGCATTCACTATATCTGGTCTCCCCGGACCCTGCATTCACTATATCCGGTCTCCCCGGACCCTGCAGTCACTATATCTGGTCTCCCCGAACCCTGCATTCACTATATACACTCTCCCCGAACCCTGTATTCACTGTATCCACTCTCCCTGGACCCTGCATTCACTATATCTGGTCTCCCCGGACCCTGCATTCACTATATCTGGTCTCCCTGGACCCTGCATTCACTATATCCGGTCTCCCCAGGACCCTGCATTCACTATATCCGCTCTCCCCGTACCCTGCATTCACTATATCTGTTCTCCCAGGGCCCTGCATTCACTATATCTGTTCTCCCAGGGCCCTGCATTCACTATATCCGATCTCCCCGGACCCTGCATTCACTATATCTGGTCTCCCCAGACCCTGCATTCACTATATCTTGTCTCCCCAGACCCCGCATTCACTATATCTGGTCTCCCCGGACCCTGCAGTCACTATATCTGGTCTCCCCGGACCATGCATTCACTATATCTGGTCTCCCCGGACCCTGCATTCACTATATCTGGTCTCCCTGGACCCTGTATTCACTATATCTGGTCTCCCCCGACCCTGCATGCACTATATCTGGTCTCCCCGGACCCTGCATTCACTATATCTGGTCTCCCTGGACCCTGCATTCACTATATCCGTTCTCCCCAGACCCTGCATTCACTATATCCGTTCTCCCCGGACCCTGCATTCACTATATTTGGTCTCCCCGGACCCTGCATTCACTATATTTGGTCTCCCCGGACCCTGCACTTACTATATCTGGTCTCCCCGGACCCTGCATTCACTATATCTGGTCTCCCACAGTACACACAACATGGAAATGCAATTATTTTAGTAAATATAAACTGCTAAATACCTTTTCTCATCAGAAGTATATAGCAGTCTTGTGACTTTAGTAGAGCACTGGTTAAAGCTTGTAGGAGGAGTTTTCTTTCTGCTGTAGGAGGATGCAGAACCCCTGACCTCTGTCTGGACAGTGCTGATTGGCCCTGTGCTGATCACATGCACTCTCCCAAGAAAAAAAAAAAACCTTTCTAGCAATACACACCAAACTGAGCATGTGCATGTGACTGCGGATTCAGTCTGTATCAGGTGGTCATTTCAACAAGAGGAGGGGCAGAGAAGACAGGATCAAACAGCCTTTTTACACAATGTGGAGGATTAACCCCTTTGGTTCCACAGTGAGTATAACAAGCATTCTTTACTGCATATACAGACTGATTTTACTGTTGTGGGTTTAGTAACATTTTAAGTTCAGTCTCCATCAGTAGAAGACAATTCAATATACATATCCCTACAACGTATCCAAATGACAAGGATGCACATTTTGTAAAATAAAGTTCTTTAGGTTTCTATAAATTAAAATTTACACGTGCAGAACAAAAAAAAAATTGTTTAGTTTCGGATCGATTCAATAAGTTACTAATTTTGTTTTGTTGCATTGGTAATTAAATTTGTTTTGTTTATTTATTTTCTTCTAGATTCAGATTTTTCCAAATGGATTTCAAGTATTCAAATTAAATTTGAATCAAAACTATCGAATCGATCCAAATTCATTGTGAAGAATAGCTAGTACTATTATATTCTAAATTCAAAATTCGAATTTCAGAAGACAGTTACATCCTTTCTGTTCTATTCTAGTCTGTTTTTTTTCTAATCCTTTCTATTCTATTCTATTCTTTTAGATTTTATTCTTTTATATTCTAATCCAGGGGTCTCCAAACGTTTTAAACAAAGGACCAGTTTACTGTCCTTGAGACTTTAGAGGGGCTGCACTGTGATCATTGGGAATAGAAAATGTTCTAGTATCAGTTGGAGTAAACAATACCCCATTCTTGGTGTCATTGGGAAGAATTGTGCCCCAACAATGGTATAATTGGGCCCCATTGTTTGTGTCATTGGTAGGAATAGTGCCCCATCACTGGTATCGTTGGTAGGAATAGTGCCCCAGCACTGATGTCATTGGTAGGAATAGTGCCCCATCATTGATGTGATTGGGCCCCATTGTTGGTGTCATTGGGAGGAACTGTGCCTCATCATTGGTATCATTGGGAGGAATTGTGCCCCATCACTGGTGTCATTGGGAGGAATTGTGCCCCATCATTGGCGTCATTGGCAGAAATTGTGTCCCATCATTAGTGCCATTGGGCCCCATTGTTGGTGTCATTGGGAGGAACTGTGCCCCATTATTGGTGTCGGTGAGTGAAATGGTGCCCCAAGGGCTGGAAAAAAGCAAGCAAAGGGCCGCAGTTTGGAGACCACTGTTCTAATCTATTCTATTCCTTTATTTTTTTCTATTTTATTCTATTCTTTTATTTACTATTCTATTCTGTTCTGTTTTACTCTATTCTTTTCTATTTTATTCGATTCTGTTTTATTCTGTTCTATTCTTTTCTCAATTAGAATTTCGGAAGATGGCTATATTCATTCTATTCGATTCTTTTCTATTCTATTATTTCTATTCCTTTATTTTCTATTCCATTTTATTCTATTCTTTTATTTTATATTCTGTTCTGCTCTTTTATTTTCTATTCTATTATATTCTGTTTTATTGTATTTTTTTTTAAACTCAAATTTCAGAAGACGGCTATATGCTAACACGAATACACACGGGGGATATTTACTAAAAGCAGAGAGTGCAAAATCTGGTGCAGCTCTGCATGGTAGCCAATCAGCTTCCAGGTTTTATTGCCAAAGCTTAATTGAACAAGCTGAAGTTAGAAGCTGATTGGCTGCCACGCACAGCTGCACCAGATTCTAAATGTTCCAGTTTTAACAAATCTCCTGCATAGTTTTTGAAGGAAAACAGCAATATATTTATATTTCTAATTTGTTTTCAAATTTGATTCAAATTTCAGGTGAAATTTTATTTAGTTATTCGTCATTTAAATTTGTTACTATTGTAATTCAGAAATTCTGATACATCCGGATCTCAGAATAATGCAAATTTTGTCTTTGGATTTGGAATGAAATGAACCGTACGTGTCTATTAAAATTCAGGAAGCATCTATCCATCTTTCTTGAACTGAAAAAGTGAAGTCTTCCTTTAAGGGATTTCAAGGAAATTGTTAAACACCAATGGAGCTGAAAATATTGAAAACATTGAAGATGGTGCAGATAATGGTGATAGGATGGAGACTAATAGGATCTTGCAATAAACTGATAGTTTATGGACATAAGAGTTCTCACTAATGGACTGTAATGACCTTATTTACTAAGAGGAAAAAGTGCTAGTTGCACTAAAAACTTCCATTCCTTTTAATGACAGTTAATTACAACCATCTCTCAGCGCCATTTTGTGAAGAAAAAGGCAAATAGCATAGGAGAGAAACACCACTTAAAACATCATTGCCTTGGCAACCCCGCGGTCATGAAATGATAATAATTGGCCTTTAACCTCAGCTTGTATGATTAGTTTTTTTTTTGGATAAGTCTCATTCTTATATGAAAATTAAGCTTACACCATATTGCCAAAAGTATTGGGCCAGCCCTACAAATCATTGGATTCAGGTGTTCCAATCCCCTCCATGACATGGTCACAGATGTATAAAATCAAGCCCCTAGGCATGCAGACTGCTTCTACAAACATTGGTGAAAGAATGGGTCGCTTTCAGGAGCTCAGTGACTCCAAGCGTGGTCCCGTGATAGGTGGCCACCTGTGTAATAAGTCCATCCGTGACATTTCCTGGCTACTAAATATTCCACAGTCAACTGTTAGTGGGATTATAACAAAGTGGAAGCAACTGGGAACAACAACAACTCAGCCACCAAGTGGTAGGCCACGTCACATGACAGAGCGGGGTCAGCGCATGCTGAAGCACACAGTGCGCAGAAGTCACCAACTGTCTGCAGAGTCAATAGCTAAAGACCTCCAAACTTGGTGTGGCCTTCAGATTAGCACAACAACAGTGCGTAGAGAGCTTCATGGGATGGATTTCCATGGCCGAGCAGCTGCATCCAAGCCTTACATCGCCAAGTGCAATGCAAAGTGTCGCATGCCCTGGTGTAAAGCACGCTGCCACTGGACTTTAGAGCACTGGAGACGTGTTCTCTGAAGTGACCAATCATGCTTCTCTGTCTGGCAATCCGATGGATGTGTCTGGGTTTGGCAGTTGCCAGGAGAATGGTACTTGCCTGACTGCATTGTGCCAAGTGTAAAGTTGGTGCAGGGGGATTATGGTGTGGGGTTGTTTTTCAGGGGTTGGGCTTGGCCCCCTAGTTTCAGTGAAGAAAACTCTTAAGGCATCAGCATACCAAGACATTTTGGACAATTTCATGCTCCCAACTTTGTGGGAACACAAAAGTTGGGGATGGCCCCTTCCTCTTCCAACATGACTGCGCACCAGTGCACAAAGTTAGGTCCATAAAGACATGGATGAGCGAGTTTGGGGTTGAGGAACTTGACTGGCCTGCACAGAGTCCTGACCTCAACGCCATAGAACACAGTTAACATGAATTAGAGTGGAGACAGCAAGCCAGGCCTTCTCTTCCGACATCAGTGCCTGACCTCACAAATGCTCTTCTGGAAGAATGGTCCAACCTTCCCATAGACACCCTCCTAAACCTTGTGGACGGCCTTCCCAGAAGAGTTGAAGCTGTTATAGCTGCAAAGGTTAGGCCAACTCAATATTGAACCCTATGGAGTAAGACTAGGATGCCATTAAAGTTCATGTGCGTGTAAAGGCAGGTGGCCCAATATTTCTGGCAATATAGTGTATACAGGGACAGATTGACAACTCATGGGGCCCCCTGGGCAATAGGAGATCATGGGGCCCCTATGTCCTTGCCCAAACTCAAAAAAGCCTATGAAAAAGGTACCAGGGGAATCTCATGGGGCCCCCTACTGACCCCGGGCCCTCGGGCAGTGCCCGAGTTTCCAAATGGTCAGTCCACCCCTGAGTGTATATAACAGCCAAACCATAGCATTATAGGAACATGATCTTGGCTTGCATAAAAAATATTTATAGGGAAACCAGAGACCCTTTACATTTTGGTTAAAAGTCTCTGATCTAGAATTAAGTATGCAGGTAAGAAACAACAAAAGTCTGAAGTCTGCAATGGCAATAAGGTACACATATTGGACAGAGAGGACAACTGGTTTGCAAGAGGTATGAAAGAGGCCATCTAAGTCACAATGGAACAGTCAACCCTGAAGAGTTGTTGGGGTCTTCTACACCATCTGTCTTCCACACATAATGCCATAATACTTTTAGCCATGTAAATCTGGGCACTAAGGCCATCGTGGAGATGTATTGCATATCTGGTGGTCATGCCTGAGACTGTTTCATTTTTGGTCTCGTGTGTTTGGCCTCCTTTTCACCTTGTTCCATCTCTCCATACCCCGGGATGCTCGGTATGCCTTGCTTCATTGCCCCATACTGGGCCTCTTGGCTCACCAGCAGAAGTTGGCTTCCTATTTGTTTTTATTGGCCAATAGAACAATTGCTCAGGCCTGGAAGAGTCCATGTGTCCCTCTTCAGGGGGTGCGGGATCGTTTGACCACTATGATGCTCAACGAACAGATGTCGAGTATCCGCAACGACTCCCAACATAAATTTTTGAAAATATGGGAGCCGTGGTTGCAATATGCCTTTCCCACACTCCCCCCGGCTAGTCTGGGGATGTAATGGCATTCGGTATTGGCGCTCTTGGATGCCTGCCCTTTGCCCCTTTTTTTTTTCCTCTTTCTTCCTTTCTCTCTCTCTGTTTTTGGTGTGACTGGACAGCTGCCTTTAGTTGTTATAGTCAGTTACATTAATGTTTTGTAACTTATGTGCCATTGATAGCCCCTGCGTGGGCGTACTTTTTGCCCTGTTGGCATTGGAGCACTGTCTTTCCCTTTTTTTTAATTTTTTTAATTTTTTTTGCATTTTTTTTTATCTGTGCAATTGATAGTCCCTGCGTGGGCGTGTTTTATTGCCACTGTTTTATACTGTTTAAAAAATTTATAAAAACCATTGAAAAAGAAAAAAAAAAATCTGGGCACTAATACCTCTGCAGGCTTCCTGACACTATTCAGTATAGGCAGTGGTGTATGTAGGTTTTGTGCTGCCCTAGGCAACATGAAAATCAGCCCCCCCCCATGGAGGGAGCCTAACACTGACCAATGCCACCCTCCCACCCCCACAGAGGAGATATTGACCAACAACACCCCTGCCC
Source organism: Staurois parvus (assembly GCF_062004578.1). Classification (NCBI taxonomy): domain Eukaryota; kingdom Metazoa; phylum Chordata; class Amphibia; order Anura; family Ranidae; genus Staurois; species Staurois parvus. The sequence goes on along the minus strand of NW_028317980.1, from coordinate 4,703,839 downwards.
CCCCCCCCTACCAGAGAGAGAGCCTTCCACTACCATTGCCCCCCATACACAGCCTTCCCCACTTGGCGAGAGAGAGAAAGACACTCACCTTCACAGCTCCGGACATCCACGAGAATGTGGGGCTCTGCATATACTGTCAAGCAGCCTGTAGCCTCTCTCAGATCCCACCTGGTCCCCATACCATGTGTGTCCCTTTTTTCATCCCTTCTTCCAGGGGGCAGCGCTGCCCCCCTGAAAAGTGCCGCCCTAGGCAAATGCCTTTTTAAATATGCTGAGTATAGGAGAAAAGGAGTAAGGAACGTTTAAGCTACCGGAAAAAGTCATAAAGTGCATACAGTATAAATAGGTAAAAATTGGTAGTTTTTATTTATAAAGTGGTAAAATTGTATATAATCAAGCCCAATACAACTCACACATAGTAAAATACTACACCACCATGCTCATATTCCCCATGTTGCCTGTTTATTATTCTGAATAATAAGAACAGTGTCTTCTGAAGGTCCATTTATAGCATAATCGCAACATTAGAGGAGGAAGATGAGCAGTCGACTGTACGCTTTTCATTGATTTCCATCTTCTTCAGGAATTAATGGGAGGTAAACATAATCCCAGTTTAACCACTCCAGAGGATTTACCCCCCTTCCTGACCAGGCCATTTTTTGTGATACGGTATTGCGTTACTGACAATTGCGCTGTCATGCAACACTGCACCCAGATTAAATTTACATCCTTTGTTCCCAAAAATTTCTTTTGGTGGTATTTGATTTCTTGTACATTTTTAACTTTTTTTGTGCTGTAAACAAAGAAAATATCGCCAATTTTGAGAAAAAAACTATATTTTTGACTTTTGCCATTAAACATGTCCAGTAAAAAAATTTTAAAAATAAAATTTTGTCATAAATTTAGGCCAAAATGTATTCTGCTCCATGTCTTTGCTAAAAAAAATCACAATATGTGTAAATTAATTGGTTTATGTGAAAGTTATATCATTTACAACTGGTGGTATAGATACTGGGATTTGTATTATTTTTTTTTACTGGTAATGGCGGCGATCAGCGACTTATAGCAGGACTGCGGAGGGCATTCTGACGCTGGAGGGAACTGACTTGGTGTCACCGACATCACCAGTGACACCAATACAGTGATCAGTGATGATAAAAAGCACTGACACTGTACTAATGACACTGGGGAGGAAGGGGTTAAGATCCTGGGCAATCAAGGGTTAACTGTGTGCTGTTTTACTGTGTGCTGTGTGCAGGGGCGGACTGACAACTCATGGGGCCCCCGGGCAATAGGGAGTCATGGGGCCCCTGTGTCCTTGCCCAAACTCAAAAAATCCTATGAAAAAGGTACCAGGGGCATCTCATGGGGCCCCCTACTGACCCCAAACTCTCGGGCAGTGCCCGAGTTTCCAAATGGTCAGTCCACCCCTGGCTGTGTGTGTGCTTCACTGTAAACTCACTGCTATGCAGAGCCATACAAAGCAGTGTGCAGGAGCTGACAGGGTGTAAACAATGCAGTTCTCTCCCCTGTCAATAATACTCAGCGATCACCAGGTGCCAGTGAATAATCACCGTCCGGGACCCGGTGATTGACTGCTGAGGCTGCGAATGGTGGTGCCGGTAGGGCACGTGCGCGGCTCGTGTGTGCCCCCTACCTGGAACTGTGAAATTAAGTGTAAATGCGTGATTTTGCGCACCCCTGCCGCCCTGTAGCAATATTTCTGCTATAGGCCAGAGAGGAAGTGGTTAACAAAGTTTATTACTTGATGGTCTTGTTTGCTCCACCTTCTTTGCTGTCATTATTGTTAGCCAGTACTGTACTATACTGACTTGAAGAAGTTGGAATTCAATGAAACGCGTCGACTGAGTCGACTGCTCATCTTTCTTCTATAATGTTGCAATAATGATATAAATGGACCTTTAGAAGACACTGTTCTCATTATTCAGAATAATAGATAGGCATTATGGGAAATCTGAGCAAGGAGGTGTAGTATTTTACTATGTCTTGTTGTATTGGGCACAATTATGTACTATTTTATGGTTTTCTAAAAAAAAAAAAAAAATAAAGTCAGTGTAGTACAGTTGTAACATACCTGGTGATGGAGCCCGAAGCATAGAGGAAGGCGTCTCTTACTGCTCTGGTGATGGAGCCCTGTTAGAGTAACAGGGAACACCAGAGCCAGGTCAATCACCGGGTCTCGGTCGGTGATTATTCACCGGCATCCGGTGACCACCAAGTATTATTGACGGGGGAGGGAACTGCATTGTTTACACCCTGGCTTAGGAGTCCTGTTAGAGTAACAGGGAACACCAGAGCCAGGTCAATCACCGGGTCTCAGTCGGTGATTACTCACCGGCACCCGGTGACCGCCAAGTATTGCTGACGGGGTAGGGAACTCCATTGTTTACACCCTGGCTTAGGAGCCCTGTTAGAGTAACAGGGAATGCCAGAGCCAGGTCAATCACCAGGTCTCGATCAGTGATTACTTACCGGCACCCGGTGACTGCCGAGTATTACTGACAGGGGAGGAACTATATTGTTTACATCCTGGCTTAGGAGCCCTGTTAGAGTAATAGGGAATGCCAGAGCCAGGTCAATTACTGGGTCTCAGTCAGTGATTATTCACTGGCACCCGGTGACAGCTGAGTATTACTGACGGGGAACTGTATTATTTACACCCTGGCTTAGGAGCCCTGTTAGAGTAACAGGGAGGGCCAGAGCACAGAGTGGCATGAGTGCCTTTTGCTGGGAGATGCTGATGTGCGTCAGGATACGCAGGAGCAGCTGGTTGGAGGTATGCTGGCAAAAAAGCCAAGTGCCAAGGCAAGGTCAGACAGTCCAGGTCAGCAACTAGCAAGCAGATCAGACACAGGAGGCAGGCAGAAGGGTAGTCAAGAGTCAGACCAGGGTCTGCAAGAAACGTAGTCCAAAGGCAAGCCAGGGATCGGTTCAGGCGGAGTTCAGGCAAAGTCAGGAGCAGATCGGGTCAGCAACAGAAGAGCAATACAGGAACAGATCCAAAGAATCTTCAGGAACATAATAGATCAAATGGCACTGACACAAAGAACTAGTGCAGTTTAGATTGGCCACCTGTGTGCAAGCTTGCGCACATTCTGAATGACCACAAACTGGGCTTCCAGGAACCATGTGTCAGCGCACATGTATGCGTCTAACCTGACAAGAGTACTGGCTAACTATAACACCAACAAAGAGAATTAAAGGTGGCGCAAGCAAGACCATCAAGGAATAAGGTTTGTTAAACCCAGATTATTTTCACCCCCCATTAACTCCTGAAGAAGTTGGAAATCAATGAGTCGACTGCTCATCTTTCTCTCATAATATTGCAATTATGCTATAAATTGACATTTATAACTATGTACTATTTTATGACCATCCAAATAAAAACCAATTTTTATTATACTGTATGCACTTTATGACCATTCTGGTACCTTAACCCTTCCGCTGCCCGGCCCTGCGCTCCACTTTTAAGCACTTTTAAATGGCCAGGCCATTTTTGCTATTTTTCCATTGGTTTTTACTTTTTCCTTGCAGCTTTTAGAGTTAGTGTAAGATCCCCCAAATGAAATATTTTCCGAAAGCATAGAACCAGTAGAAAAAAAGAAAGGTACTACTCATGTTGTGGGGTATTACTGGAACCGTTCCCCTGTATGGCTCTCTCTGCAGCAGCTGAAAGCCAGAGAAGAAGCCAGCTTTTAGCTGCTGCACAGAGAGACATACAGGGGATGAATTCCAGTAATTGCCTCCCCCGCCACACCGATCACCCTCTCTGCCCACATCCAATTCGCCTAGCTGCCTGAGCCTCTCTGCTGGCCTGGGCCCCATACAGAAGGACTGGTGGTAACCCTTTATCCATGGCCCTGCCTGGCAGTGAAAGGGTTAAAAGTCTCTTACTTTTTTTTTCTATGCAGTATATTGTTTGCACTCAGGATGTTGGTACCATTAGACACATTGAATAATCCCTGGTCCATATACACTTTTTTTGGTCAAAGGCTTCAGGACAACAAGGTTGGGACTATGGAATTAGAATAGGGTGACGCCACCACTCTCACACCTTCCATCCTGTTCTTGAACCATCAACTTCGAAACATTCCATGAAGATCGGATTAACGTGTCTGTGCTACCTGTGTGGTTATAAATGTTGGTATATCTTCCTGACACTCATTGGAACTGAGGACATGGCTTGGTAAGCTATAAATGTCTTCAACATTACAGGACAAAACTAATGTCTACTGTCTATACCATGACCTCGATCAATGAGAACCTTCACAGACAAGTCCTTATCTACATTTTTATGCCTGCCCTATGATTTAAAGATTGTGTTAAGTCATGGTTTTCATTAATGTTATGCAGTCAGGCTGCATAACAAGAACATAATATGGCAGGGTTTTAATTATTGCCGTGTGTTAATGCTTTGCAACTATATCAAGATGCCTTCTCACACGGCTCACAGGGGTCTGGGTCTTCAATCAATCAATGAGGCTTACGCTCCCTGAGCAGCATTGTTGATTGGAACACGGTTCAGCTCAGTGGAAACATGTCTTATTCAGAAGCTTTACCCCGAGCTTAGCAAAACAGCCAACTGCTCACAACAGAATCACTACCAATAGGGATCAATGAACTCTATAGGAAATAGGTGGGTGGGGAAAGCTTCATAGGACTTGAATGGCCTCTTAAATGGCTATCTACACGTATATCTGCCTTTAGTCAGTTACATAAAAATGAATTATACTTGGTGTCATGTCCGTATTGTAGAGAGCCCTTGTAGAAGGCCAACTTGGGTTTCCCCAGGGCATGGAGTCTAAGCCCAAGCCTGCTTTTTTTACCGGGGCCCCTAATGGTGGGGATGGACTTGCAGCAGACTGGAGCCAGGTCATAGCCCCGAGGCGAAGATTTATACTTTTGGACAAATAAAGTCCCAATGTTTTTTCCTTGTTTGCAGTAGTTTTTCTTATTAGAAATCTTAGCATGAGGGGTTATGGAGGAACTCTGTATTATATATCATACACAGCCATTTTTTAAAATATATATTGTATTGAAAAGTGTAGTTTAGCAATTTATGTCAGGTCTTTTTTCCGGCCTTTGACCTCAATTGGGGAAATTTTCCTCACCTACTGTCCCTGTGACCCCTACGCATAAATTGGTAGTGCTGCTGCCACTGGGTCAGAAAGGCTTCGTTCACATCTCGCGATTTGGAAAATCACAGTACAACACGCTGCCCTCATTTGGGTGCCATTATCCTCCAAACACAATGCTATTCTACCGCAATTGTCATGCAACGTGGTCATGAAGCTGCTGCTGCAAACTGCATCTTTACAAATCGGGTGAAGCTTGTCGCCTAAAAACAAGCTGGACCTTCTTTTCGGGGGGCAAGCCTGAATAGGGCAGCCCTTTCACATGAAAGAGCTACTCTATGCAACCCAGAGAATCACTTGAAAATCACAATTTAAAAACTAAGTAGCGGCAACGCTCAATCCCACCACCGCAGTATGTAAACCCAAAATGTACTTTTCAAGATGCCAGGTATCATGCCCCACTGTATACAGTTTTCGTAAAAGGTAACTTCACTTTTATGGGAAAAAAAAGAGAAAAGAATGGAATATAGCATATATATATATACATATATATATATTTATATATACAATTGTCGAACAAGTCACATTGTATTGGAATGTTATTAAAATGACTTTCCTTTTCAATCTGCAGTACTGTAATTTTCTGTAAAATTCAATGCAATATGGCAACTTGGAGACCTTTTGTACACAGAAGGTATACACAAGGCCCCCCAGTTATGTCATTTCTTGTTTGTGTGATTGGCTCACAGATTTTCCCAGAAGTCAGATTTTGGGCGTCCCCTGCAAAAAATGGAGAACCTTCCTGTAATTGCACTTCCTGTAGCTGAATGACAACCACTTATCCACTGCTCTGCCAAACAGCAGCCTGCCATGTGTGCTCCTTCAGTTGGGCGTTGGGTGCTTATCTGACAGACCTGATAGACAGCAAACTGCAGGTAGGCTGACAACGCTGCCATCAGTCCCTCCCCTCCCCAGGGTACTAGGTGTAATCCTAGACTCCCATCTGTCCTTTCAGCCCCAAATCCAATCACTGTCCAAATCATGTAGATTTCACCTCCGGAACATCTCCAAGGTACGGCCGTTTTTAACTTCGGAAACTACTAAGCAAATTATCTCGCCTTGACTATTGTAACTCCCTCCTCATTTGCCTACTTAATCGCAGGCTATCCCCTCTTCAGTCTATCATGAATGCTGCTGCCAGACTCATCCACCTTACTAACCGTTCTGTATCTGCCACCCCTCTCTGCCAATCTCTCCACTGGCCTCCACTCAGTGTCCTCCATCCCTTTCTGCCAATCCCTCCACCGGTCTCCACTCAGTGTCTTCCACCCCTCTCTGCCAATCTCTCCACTGGCCTCCACTCAGTGTCCTCCATCCCTCTCTGCCAATCCCTCCACTGGCCTCCACTCAGTGTCCTCCATCCCTCTCTGCCAATCCCTCCACTGGCCTCCACTCAGTGTCCTCCATCCCTCTCTGCCAATCCCTCCAATGGCCTCCACTCAGTGTCCTCCATCCTTCTCTGCCAATATCTCCACTGGCCTCCACTCAGTGTCCTCCATCCCTCTCTGCCAATCCCTCCACTGGCCTGCACTCAGTGTCCTCCATCCCTCTCTGCCAATCCCTCCACTGGCCTCCACTCATTGTCCTCCATCCCTCTCTGCCAATCCCTCCACTGGTCTCCACTCAGTGTCCTCCACCCTTCTCTGCCAATCCCTCCACTGGCTTCCTATTGCCCAATGGATAAAATTCAAAACATTAACAAAAACATATAAAGCCATTTATAACTCTGCCCCAAATTACATCACCAATCTTGTCTCCAAATATCACCCAAACGTACTCTCCGCTCCTCACATGACCTCCTGCTCTCTAGCTCCCTCGTCTCCTCCTCCCATGCCCATCTCCAGGACTTCTCCAGAGCCTCTCCCATCCTCTGGAACTCTCTACCACAATCTATCAGACTATCGCCTACTCTGCCCACTTTTAGGCAATCTCTGAAAACCTATCTCTTCAGGGAAGCCTATCCTGCCCTCAGCTAATAATGGAATCTTCTACTCTTCCAACCAGTCCACCCCCACAGTTACTACCTTTTGTATCACTAGCCCCTCCCTCTTAGATTGTAAGCTCCCAGGATCAGGCCCTCCTAACCCTCTTGTATTGAACTGTATTGTTGCTGTATTGTCTCCCTTTATAATGTAAAGCGCTGAGCAAACTGTTGGCGCTATATAAATCCTGTATAATAATAATAATAATTGCAAGGCAGTTGCTTAGCGTTGTCAGTCTTCAACAAGAAGTGTTGCCAAGAGAGAAATTTTGTAACTGAATAAAAAAAAAAAATTTGCTCAAGAAAACTGTATACAGTAAGGCATGATGCCAAACATACTAAACATACAGGGACACGGAAAGCAATAAAACCTGGCTAAGGTTCTAACCCTTCTAAAAAAAATGAAAAAAAAAGCTTAGGCCAGAGCCAGGTTTAATTTGCATGTTTATGCATTAATCTGTTAAACTCATATATACAAATAAAAAATTATATAAAAATCTTTATAAAATCACAAACTTCCAAAATAAAAATAAAATTAGGCAAAAAGCAGCATTTTTTTTAATTGGGATTTTTCTTTTATTAATGGACTAGAGTTTCCCTTTACATGAATTTTAGTATACAACAGTCTTATTTTTGTCAGAACATCATTTGCATTTCGGCAGATTTTACCACTTATTGTGTTTAATCGAACTACAAATTCAAATAAATTAAGTTAATCGCTACCCTCTCCCACTAGTTTATATCCAGCACTAAATTATCGTCATTACTTCTGGATATTGCTAAGCTGCTTACTATTAAAATATTGTGTTTTTGTCAAGAATCTCCAAATGGAATATTCCGAGCAATAAAACCGCGGTGCTTCTGTACCTGATCTGAAATAAAGATAATTAAAAAGGGATTTAAATATGTTTTCAATGAATTGATTACACAGAGGAGCAAACATCAGCTTCGTTCAGGGAGAAGGCTAATAAAATTCTATACGCTAAAATAAATAGGAAAATGGGTAGGGAAGGGAGAGCAAACAGAAAATGGCCAACGGTAAAGAGTGGATGTAGACTTAAAGGGTAGCTCCAGTTGATAAATACATGGCAGAAATGCATGTACAGTATCTCAAAGAAGTGAGTCCACCCCTCACATTTTTATAAATATTTTATTATATCTATGTGACAACACTGAAGAAATTACACTTTGCTACAATGTGACGTAGTCAGTGTACAGCTTGAATAACAGTGTACATTTGCTGTCCTCTCAAAATAACTCAACACACCGCCATTAATGTCTAAACCGCTGGCAACAAAGTGAGCCCACCCCTAAGTGAAATGTCCCAATTGGGCCCAATTAGCCATTTTCCCTCCCCGGTGTCATGTGACTTGTTAGTGTTACAAAGTCTCAGGTTTGAATGGGGAGCAGGTGTGTTCAATTTGGTGTTATCGCTCTCATTCTCTCATACTGCTCACTGGAAGTTCAACATGGCACCTCATGGCAAAGAACTCTCTGAGGATCTGAAAAAAAGAATTGTTCCTCTACATAAAGATGGCCTAGGCTATAAGAAGATTGCCAAGACCCTGAAATTGAGCTGCAACATGGTGGCCAAGACCATACAGTGGTTTATGAGGACAGGTTCCACTCAGAACAGGCCTTGCCATGGTCGACCAAAGAAGTTGAGTGCACGTGCTCAACATCATATCCAGAGGTTGTCTTTGGAAAATAGATGTATGAGTGCTGCCATCATTGCTGCAGAGGTTGAAGAGGTGGGGGGTCAGCCTGTCAGTGCTCAGACCATACGCTGCACACTGCATCAAATTGGTCTGGCTGTCGTCCCAGAAGGAAGCCTAGAAAAGTGTAATTTCTTCAGTGTTGTCACATGAAAATATATAATAACATTTTTACAAAAATGTGAGGGGTGAACTCACTTCTGTGAGATACTGTATAGTAACTGTTTTATCTACCTGTAGGGATAAGCAAAATTGAGAGTTTTCATTCCGCCTAAATTTGGTTGAAAATTTAGAGGTTCAAGTGAATTTTTTGTCATTTTGGAGAAAAATGAAATTACGTTGATTTATAAAAGACAATTTCAGCTTTAGTGTAGTTGTACTTTAAGTAGCCCCTCCTGAATGCAGTGCACCTGGTAAACAAAACAGTCGGGTTACCCTTGTAAGAGCCGCTGTAACTTTGCTGTTTCCTTACCAAGGTTAGTGCAGAGGCAGCCAGGCACATAGCAACAGTTTACACAATCTGGCTCAATAATTAGTCTAGGGCAGCCTTTCTCAACCTTTCAATATGGAGGAACCCTTGAAATATTTTTCCGGTAACTCATGATGCATTAGTATGATGGTCAGTGGGAAGAATGCTCCTTACACTTGTGGTCACTGGGAAGAATTACCTTCTTACATATAGCTAAAAAGTTCAATGGCGTCAGTAGGAACTTATCTGACAGGCACAAATTGCCCATTGCTCAAGGAACCCCTAGCAACCTCTGGAGGAACTGTAGGGTTTCATGCTACTCTCGTTGGGAAACCCTAGTCTAGGCAGGACTGTGGATAAAGGGGGTACCACCAGTCTTCTTGTATGGGGACCAGGCCAGCAGAGAGGCCCAGGCAGCTGGGTGAAGAGGATGAGGGCGGGAAGGGTGATTGGTATGGCGGAGGGGCAATTATTGGAACCGGTCCCCTGCATAGCTCTCTCTGCAGCAGCCAAATGCTGCCTTTATCTCCTCTCCCTCCTGATGACTTTCAGCTGTTGCAGAGAGCCATACATGGGATTGGTTCCAGGATTTTCCCCCTTGGTGCACCCATCACCCTCCCTGTGAACCATGTGCTTTTCCCTGCTGCCCAGTCCCCTGCCTCCACCCTTGCAATGCAGCCAACTTCTCTCCTCTCTCTCCCATAGGCAGCTGCAAGCACACAATAGGATCCTTCAGGATGGAGAGTGGGGAAAATGTCCAGTAAATGTCACATTTACCAGCCCCTTCCACTTTTTATGTTTTCATTACATTTGCATTCCTTCAAGTCCTGATTAGAAATTAGCCTGCCTATGTAACGCCCCTTGTTACCATAAAAGTACAATTGTAATTCATAATATGATACCTACGTAATCATGTGTATTACAAACTTCAAACACGCCAAATAAACAGAACAGTGATTTTGAAAGATGCTGAGTGTATCTTTTTGTGTCTGTTCCCTACTGCTGTAGTTATTCATTTGGAACCACTAATCAATATGAAGATAGGAGTTGCCTATTTTTAAAATTTTCAGTAATAATGTCCAGACCAGCGCCCCATGGTTTCTAATAGCAGCCCTGAGTCTAGAGAACGTCTTTTTGTAACCAGGAAGGATGAAGGGGTCTGAGATACTCCAAAATGCTTAGCACTTCTTAATAAGGATACTTCTCTGTCAGTGGCAGTAGTACAAGGACAAATTGATCATTACAGTCTGAGGGTGCACAGCTGGAGACAATATGCAGCAGTTTGTAACAAATTTGTTATAAACTTGGACAGCCTATGAATGCACAGCTGAAGACCGTGCAACCTCTAGAGGAACCTTAGGGTTTCATGCTACTCTTGGTCAGAAACCCTAGTCTAGGCAGGATCGTGGCTAAGGAGGTATGAAGCATAGAGGCTCTTCTCACATGGTCCTGTCTCATAGTCATAGATGCAGCCCCAGCAGAAATCCAGCTCACAGTTCCATTCTCATATTGGGAAAGGCAATCTACCCTGAGCTCCAGCCTATTTAACAGAAACCCTTCCATCATCTAGGCACACCTCCCCAGGGGTTGTATAGACCTTACTAAATATTCTTACAGGGTATATGACCCCCCCCCCACCCTAATCTCCAGTAGTGTCTCCAAGAGTCAGGAAGAAGTAATCAAACTCCATCCTATGAAGTCTTGAGCAGACCAAACTAAACAATTTTTGCTCCTGTAGCTACAGCAGAAGCCCAAAAACTATATTTACCTGGCTAGGAGGGTGCTACAATACTTATGTTCTTTACTGTTCCAGCAATCCTCACTATGCATCCCAGCCTGGTATTGCACAACATTTGGAAAGAAAACCTCCCCACCAGGTTCTTTTCTCCCTGCTCATGTGCACCATGGCCCTATTCATTCCTGAGGGTGTACCATGTTGCTCTAGAGCTGCACATAATGTTCCATATATGTAATGCTTAGGAGGACTATCTGAAACTGCAGACCTGTAGGAAATGGTGGGCAAAGATTGCTTGCTACATTGTTGGCTTAAGATATGCTGCAGCAGGGGCGGACTAAACATTTGGAAACTCGGGCACTGCCCGAGAGCCCGTGGTCAGTAGGGGGCCCCATGAGATGCCTTTGGTACCTATTTCATAGGCTTTTTGAGTTTGGGCAAGGACACAGGGGCCCCATGATCCCCTATTGCCCGTCGGCCCCATGAGTTGTCAGTCCACCCCTGTGCTGCAGATGACAGTATGAAACTGGGAACACATTACATTAAGCTAGTAGAGATCAATGCTATTACCCTAGTCAATGTTTCCACTACAGACTGCTGAGGTCCAAGGTTCACACATCATTTACCAAAGGGACGCATGTTGGGCACAAGGTTCTACAAGGCTAGAGGGCTCTAAAAGTACAGCTCACCTGTAGGAATGAATGGGGCCACATAGAGCATGCACAGTGGGAACTAGAGCTGGCCAGAAATATTTGCAAATGCTGTGTGGTGCTGGGCAAGGCCACATGGTGAAGATTTTGAGAGTGAGGGTGAAGGTAAGTATATCTAAATAAGCCTTCCACTGAGGGAGGTTGTGGTGGTGGAGTGATATTTCAAGGACAACTTCAGCAGGCGGGGAATCCCAACCCACTGCAGAGAAGCATGGAGGAAGATATAGATATATGTTTTGTAAATAGTTTATTTTTGCTAAATCTTACATACGCAGGATGAGCCAGTGAGCCACATTTTTGACTGTTGTTGGCATAACTTCTAAAAATGTACTATATTAGGCTTTGATTTTGGAAGTCCAAGGTCCATTTAAGTTTGACAGCTTTGTAAATACGAGGTTGTAAGTTGCTTATGTTTTATGTTAGGTTCTTCGTAGAATATCCAACATTTGGATAACTAAATTTGCAAAATGTTTTGACAGAGTAAGCCTAAACATATAAACTAGTGGTCTCCAAACTGTGGCCTGGGGGCCGGAGGCAGGCCCTTGCCTGCATTTATCTGGCTCTTGGGGTATTCTTTCCCCCACTGTCAGCAACAATGGGCCAAAGTTCCTGCCATGGATGCCAATCATGGGGCACTATTTCTTCCACTGACATTAAAGGAAAAGTTCACCTTTTTGACAAAAATATAAATGCACATTTTTTGAGGGTAAAAAAATGTGCATATATTATTTTTGTCTGCAGGAGCCTGTACCAGCGATCAGTAGATTGCTGATACCATGCAGGTCTCCTGGAGATCTGTCAGAATATCTGCTTGCCGTACGGAACGTATGAGCAAGCAGAAATACTGACAGGAAGCTTCAATGAACTACTACGGTGCACCACAGTGCCATGTTAGTTCATTAAAAACTACAAGCTGACAGCTGCTAAGGCTGTCAGGACTTGTAGGCACTCATTCACAGAACTCTGTGAATGAGTGATGTAGCCGTGTGTGCGGAGCCCTGCTGTTTTCAAATCTGACAGATAGTAGGGGGAAACTTCTCCCCATACCACCTGTCAGAGGCGTTGCTTCTCCCCCTAATAACAAAGATGGGGCATTGTTTACTCCCACTGACACCTGGACATTTTCTACTCCCACTGGTCACAGTCCGACCCCCCCCCCCCCCAAAGTTTGAAGGACAGTAAACTGGCCCTTTGTTTAGAAAGTTTGGAGACCCCTGATCTAGACAAAAATTCTCAATACATTTCTATGATCACTTTTTGCCTTGCCAGCTATGAAGTATCAGAACATCAGGTTCAAGGGGCAGTTTACTGTCCTTCAAACTTTGTGGACTGTGGCCACTGTAAGGTGAAATTATCCTGGCATCAGTGGGAGTAAACAGTACATCTTTGGCATTAGGGGAAGCAATAGTACCCCATCGCTGGTGTCAGTGGAAGGAATAGTACTCCATGGTTGGTGTCAGTAGAAGAAAATTGCCCCAGCACTGGTGTCAGTAAAAGGAATAGTGTCTGATCAGTGGTGTCAGTAGCAGGGGCGGACTGACAACTCATGGGGCCCCCGGGCAATAGGGAATCATGGGGCCCCTGTGTCCTTGCCCATACTCAAAAAAGCCTATGAAAAAGGTACCAGGGCCATCTCATGGGGCCCCCTACTGACCCCCGGCCCTCGGGCAGTGTCCGAGTTTCCAAATGGTCAGTCTGCCCCTGGTCAGTAGGAGGAGTAGTGTTCCATCGTTGCTGTCAGTGAGAGGTGTAGTGCCCCAACGTTGATGTCAATGGGAGGAATAATGCCCAATCATTGGTGTCAGTGGAAAAATATTGCCTCATCATTGGTGTCAGTGGGATAAATAGTGCCCCATTGTTGATGTCAGTAACAGGAATTATGCTCCATTGCTAGTTTCAGTGTTAGCGTCAGTGGGAGGAATAGTGCCTTGTATCCTAGTTCTCCTAGATTGTAAGCTCCAAGGATCAGGGCCCTCCTAACCCTCTTGTATTGAACTGTATTGTTGTATTGTCTCCCTTTATATTGCAAAGCGCTGAGCAAACTATTGGCGCTATATAAATCCTGTATAATAATAATAATCCATTTGAAGGACAGTAAACTGGCCCTTTGTTTAGAAAGTTTGGAGACCCCTGATCTAGACAAAAATTCTCAATACATTTCTATGATCACTTTTTGCCTTGCCAGCTATAGAGTATCAGAACATCAGGCGACTAGATGTTTTGTGGTTAAATCGCAAAATACAGAAATATTTTAGTAAAAAAAAATGTCTTTGCAAAAAACAATTTAGGCAAGCAGAGCACTAAAACCTTCTGATTGGCTGGGTGTAAAATTAAAAAAAGAAAAGAAAAAAAACAAAGTCCAGAATAGGCACCCACGATGGTCTTCACTTAGCCGTCTTCAGAATAATAGAACATTGAGTGACAGTGCAGCATTATCCCAGGAAGCAATTTCATTAGAGCCGATGCTGGGACCTGCCATTCCGGCGAAATGACACAAAGCAAACTGCCGTAGCGAGAGCTCCCCGCCGCGCGTGCCGAAAGCCGCATCCTAGAAGATCCAGCCGAAATGTCACCTCCTGAACACAATGATCACCGGATTACGGAAATCTAATTAGCTGTTTCATTAGCCGAAGTCCTATCTCTGTCTTAGACAAACAGTGAGAAGAATAGAAGCTTCCCAAGTGGCGCTTAACTCTTTCGACGGCTGTGACCTGTTTGACGGCACGGTCTGATAGTTGGAATGCCGATGCTGAGTGAGAGAGTCTCGGTGTCGAGCTGGGTTAAGCGTACTCAGGCTGTCATGGAGACACACTGCTAATTTATTCTCTGCATTGCTAAAAGGCTTCTATTGTACGTCTTGTATTGTAAGGCCTAAACAATGTGAAGGACCATAGAAAGCTCCCTTTCTTAGTTCAAACATTATTTTTCATTTTCTATAGTCAGCTGCTGAAGTACCTGCATACAATAGTAACACAAACTGCCTGCTATCTTTAAATAAAAGCACCCTGCTGATGATTTCATTCGGAGAATTGAAGATTACCCAGCATTCCCTTTCAGCCATTTTGTTAGATGAACCCAACAAAGTCTTAAACGGCCAGGCAGGTACCCAAAATTAATATATTAGTAGTTATAAGAGGAGCCTGATGGGCTAAATCAGATTCTGGCTTCTTATAGGAGTTGGATGCTTCCACTGAGAGATCTCCCTGTGGCAGGCGCAGCACCCTTTGGTGCCTTGTGCGCTGTGGCATTAGAAAAATTATGCAGTTGCTGTTTCTTTGTTTGATTAGACTGACTTTACTCTGTAATTCCTCCAATGCCGCTCTATGGATGCAGTAGGTTTAAAGAGCACACCGAATACTTTAGTTAACTTCTTTAATAACTTCAATCTTCTTCATATAACACTGCTTACAATGGCTTGTTTCTTTCGTATTACAATGGTTTAATTCGTATTACATTGGGTTGATTCGATAGCTTATCTCGATAGATTCGTTAGATTCGTTAGCTTATGTCGTTAGAATATTTCGTTAAATTCGTTAGATTCGGTAGATTGATAAATTCGATAGATTCGTAAATTCGGTGGAACTACAAGTAAACACACACACAACAGTTTTTACATACAGATCTACCTGCATTGCTAAACAGAGGAACACACAAGTGCATTAAATACCTATTTGGCCTTCTCTGCCTCCATGGAGCTTCTCTGACTGGAACTTTGTCTGTTTCCTCTTCTGTCTGGTGAGCATGTGTCTCTAGAACAATCTAGCAGGGAGTTTTACACAGGCATAAATGTGAAACTGGCTGGGATTGGTTAAGGCTCTGTACAGTGCGAGGCTGTCTGTGATTGGCTCAGCTCTATACTAACTCTTAAAGGCATATTTTCCTTTTCTGCTTCTGCTAACACAATGAATATATAAATGTCATATAACAATCAAAGACATAAATTACAGCAATGATTCTGCTTTTGGCTTTAACATGTGCCCATATATACTGTACTGAGGTTATTGGCAGGTTTGGTATACACATACATGTGAACCATATTAGCAACCTAGGACTGGTATTGGCTGGCCAGCTACACTCCCAGTCCTAATTTCTTTCCACCTTGTAACCGCACTTGGGTATTTCCATTACACTCCTGCTCCCCTGTCCGAACACAGATCCATGGACACCACCCTTGAAATCACTCAGGAAATAGACTGCTTTATTTTAGCACAGACACAAGATAAAAACATTCAAAGGAACAACCCACCTCCCTGCATATGGACACAGGGCGGGGCAAATCAAATCTAGCAACCAGAGACACAGCAGCAGACACCCCCACCAAGCGAATACACAAACACATACATGCCATAATAGTTTGCTCCCAAGCAAGACACACAATAGAACAATGGGATGCACCACATGGCAGTAAACAATGAACAACCCCCCACCCCACCTATACATGTCTACACAATATCAGGACTTTCCACCCTGTACCCCTAACAGGCACAGGGTGACTTACACATAGGAGGGATATGGGGAGCTGAGACAGGGGTCTCCCCACCTCTCTAAAGTGAGCTGGGTTCCATGGGCCCCCCACCCAAAGTCAGTCCCGTCACACACCTTCCCTCCCATATTTGTGTGTTTCAGTTCCTCGGTTACATTCTCCATAATGGGCAGCCCAGTGGCTAAATGGTTAGCACTCCCTTCTGGCAGTACTAGGTTTGTTGGTTTGAATCCCAACCACGGCACCACCTGCTTGGAATTTTCAAGTTCTCCCTGTGCCTGTATGAGTTTCCTCTGGGTACTCCTGGTTCCTCCCACACTCCAAAGACATGCTGGTAGGTTAATTGGCTCCTGTCAAAATTAACCCTAGTATGTGTATGTATACATGTGAGTTAGGGACCTTAGATTGTACACCCCTTGAGGGTTAGGGACTGATGTGAATGTATAATATATATGTAAAGTGCTGTGTAAATTGATAGCGCTATATAAGTACTTGAAATAAATAAATAATAATAAAAACTAATAACAAATCCCTACTGGCCATGGCCGAGAGAGATAAATTAAAATTGTCAGGTGGTTTAATTCTCAAGCATCTGCCAAAAACTGAAATATTACATTTAGGTGGACCCCCCCTAAACCACCTCAATACCTGATATTGAGTTGGTTATACTGGAATCATGATTGAGGCTACAACCATGATCCTGGTATCATTTTTTACAATAGGTGATCCTCTTTAATGTAAAAGTGATCAGAGCAGCTGTTCAGCTGCTGGATTACTGTTACAGACGATGGAAGGGGGTCCCCTCTCCCGCTGCTGCCACCATCTGGGAGCCCAGGGCTGCCCCAACCAGCAACATCCTTGCACCAGACAGAGAGCGAGAAACTGACATTATTCCTCTCTCTGTGAGATCAAAAACAGGAAGCAATGAAGATTTTGTCTCTTCCAGTTTGGGTTTCTCCGCTGATAAGCCGCTTGTGAAGCAGCAGATCAAACCAATCTTGGTTTAATCAGATGCTTTGAAGGCCATAAAGAGGACCTGTCACGGCCTATGCTGTCATTGTTCATCCCTTGTGATAGCAATAATGTTGATCAAAAGATAAGAATAAAATAAAGTGTAAAATAAATACATTTAAATAAAAAAATAAAATTAAATTAAAACATTTTAAATCCCATCCCTGCATATGTAAACAGCAATCGCACCACACAGGTGAGCTATCACCGCAAACATCAGAGCGAGAGCAATAATTCTAGTTCCAGACATCCTGCTTAATTCTAAACTGGTACCCTGTAAAAGCTGTTAAAGGGTTTCCTATGGATAATTTATTGTATTGTAGTTTGTCACCGTTCCACAGGTGTGAGCAATTTTAAAGCGGGACGTGTTTGGTATCTATTTACTCAGTGTAACATCACCTTTTTTATTTTGCAAAACATTTGGGTATTGTATTGTGTTTGTTTGCACTAAAATTCATTAAAATGTATTATTTCCCTAAAAAATTGTGTTTAAAAAACCGTTGCACAAATATCGTATGGCAAAAAATAATTGCAACACCCTCTTGGGGGTTTGCTTAACAATATATACCTAATGTCTGCGAGTTCAAAGTAATTTTCTAGCAAAAAAAAAAATGCAGATTTTTACATGTATGAGAGACAGGTCATAATTGGCCTGGAGTTCAAGTGGTTAAAATAACAGAATATTTACTGGGTCTGTTCCACTAAGACACCACTCAAGACTGTTCCTACCGAAATTACAAAGTCCAAAGAGAGCACCAAAGAATTTATCTGGCTCATGGGGTATTCTTTCCCCCATTGTCAGAAACAGTGGGGCATAGTTCCTGCCATAGATGCCAATGATGGGGCACTATTCCTCCCACTGACATTAAAGGATAAGTTCACCTTTTTGACAAAAATAATAAATGCACATTTTTTTGCAGGTAAAAAAATGGGCATATATTATTTTTGTCTGCAGGAGCCTGGAAAGCATTGCCCCAATGATCAGTAGATTGCTGATGCCATGCAGGTCTCCTGCAGACCTGTCAGAATATCTGCTTGCTATACGGGATGCACGGGCAAGCAGATATACTGACAGGAAGCTTCAATTAACTACTATGGTGCTTCACAGTGCAATGGTAGTTCATTAAAAACTACAAGCTGATAGCTGCTAAGGCTGTCAGGACTTGTAGGCACTGATTCATAGAACTCTGTGAATGAGTGATGTAGCCGTGTGGGCGGAGCTCTGCTGTTTTCAAATCTGACATCTAGCACGGGGAAACTTATCCCCATACCACCTGTCAGAGGCGTTGCTTCTCCCCCTGAGACCAAAGATGGGGCATTGTTTACTCCCACTGACACCAGGGCATTTTCTACTCCCACTGGTCAAAGTCCAACCCCCCTAAAGTTTGAAGGACAGTAAACTGGCCCTTTGTTTAGAAAGTTTGGAGACCCCTGATCTAGACAAAAATTTTCAATACATTTCCATGATCACTTTTTGCTTTGCCAGCTATGAAGTATCAGAACATCAGGTTCAAAGGGCCAGTTTACTGTCCTTCAGACTTTTTGGACTGTGGCCACTGTAAGGTGAAATTATCCTGGTGTCAGTGGGAGTAAACAGTACATCTTTGGCATTAGGGGAAGCAATAGTGCCCCATTGCTGGTGTCAGTAGAAGGAATAGTGCCCCATTGCTGGTGTCAGTGGAAGGATAGGTGCTCCATGGTTGGTGTCAGTAGAAGAATAGTGCACCATCACTGGTGTCAATAAAAGGAATAGTGCCTCATCAGTGGTGTTAGTAGGAGGAGTAGTGTCCCATCGTTGCTGTCAGTGAGAAGTGTAATGCCCCATCGTTAGTGTCAATGGGAGGAATAATGCCCAATCATTGGTGTCAGTGGAAAAATATTGCCCCATCTTCAGTGTCAGTGGGATAAATAGTGCCCCGTTGTTGATGTCAGTAACAGGAATTATGCTCCATTGTTAGTGTCAGTGTTAGTGGCAGTGGGAGAAATAGTACCTCAAAGGCCTGATAAAGGCAAGCAAATGGCAGCAATTTGAGGACCAATGGTACAGGGGTGGACTGACAACTCATGGGGCCCCTGGGCAATAGGGGATCATGGGGCCCCTGTGTCCTTACCGAAACTCAAAAAAGCCTATGAAAAAGGTACCAGGGGGATCTCATGGGGCCCCCTACTGACCCCGGGCCCTCGGGCAGTTCCCGAGTTTCCAAATGGTCAGTCCGCCCCTGCAATGGTATATAGTGTATTGCACATGGTAAATTTGTACTGAAGTTCTTCATGAACATTTTTATATTTTCTGTTGTTTTTGATTCTAATTATTCTGAAGCTTAGAGTTTATAGAACATAGTGAGATATCAATTAATCCATAAAGTTTGGAGTTTAGGCTCTACCAGGGGCGGACTGACAACTAATGGGGCCCCTGGGCAATAGGGGATCATGGGGCCCCTGTGTCCTTGCCCAAACTCAAAAAAGCCTATGAAAAAGGTACCAGGGGCATCTCACGGGGCCCCCTACTGACCCCGGGCCCTCGGGCAGTGCCCGAGTTTCCAAATGGCCAGTCCGCCTCTGAGCTCTACCCTTTATTGGCTAGCTCAAGTTATTGAAGATGCAAGCTTTTGCAAAAGTTTAGATCTCTTTGTCAGGTTTTACACACTTCAGAGCCAATGGTTTAGAACCATTGTTCAGAAATTTCCAAAGCCTGATGAAGGGATCTAAATTATCCTAAATGCTTGCATCTTTAATAATTCAGGTTAGCCAATAAAAGTTATCACTTAAACTCTAAACTTTATGTATTATGCAAACAAATACCAAACATGTCAGTAAGAACACAACAACCTTAGAATAGCAGGCAACCAATAGATATTGAGCAAAAGTAGTTACTTGACCTCTCAAATAAAATAAAAATGCTCTAACACTTATTAGCACGATGCCTTCTGATCCTAAAACAACCTCAGAATGTGTCAAAGTCCTTGTCAATTCTTAGGAACTCTTAGGAGCTTCCTTCCAAGTAGCTTACTGACAGGTTTCCAAAGGTGAAAAAGAGATATTATGTCGCTATTAGTAACTGCCTCTACTGTGTACCTTACATGCCGAAGAACACGTTTTACAGCTGTTAGCGAGCTTTTACCATATGAAACTTTATGGTGATCCAAGCGATTTAAGTAGATATGTCATCTTTGAGTAAAGTATCTTTTATTAGGTTCTTAAAGCATTAAATAAAAAATTGAGCTGGCTGCATATTTGAAAAAGGAAGAACATTTCGTGTGAACCTAATCATTTATCACCGTAAAGGTACACTTGTAGAATGGTAGTTAATGTGTAACAGCTATAAAAAGGTTTCTTACAAGAACCCCTTGATGTGACTAGTAGATTTATCCAATTTTGTTTTGCTGGCGGGCCACCAAATCAAGCTAGGCAGTTTCTTCTGTAGGACAAACTATTCATTGCAGGTTGGTAGCATTGAAGGAACCTGGTATAGCTGTCCTTCATTCCCATAATCTATCCACCTTTATATCTTCTTTTCCATTCCAGAGTAGAAGTTCTTTCTAAATTTTTCGACCTTCAGTAAGCAAGTTAATGGGTCATTGGTGGATATGGGTTTGACCTGAACCTTGGGTTTTCAACCTCCTGGATTCCTGTATGGGCAAATCTCAAACTATTGGTCAATAAGTATGAAGGGTTTCATTAGAAATCAGGTGCATTAGAAATTAAGATTAACCCATAATGCACTGCTTAGCTTTTGACCCTGGTCAGCTGAGTCACAAGAGCTAATAATATGAAGAAATGGATTACCCAGCCTCCTCACTCTAAATAGAGGAGCTCACAGCATCCATGTTGTCAGTGTGTGTTGAGGGTATAGCAAGAGCTGTTTAGGGAGATATATTGTGTTCTACTGTGATTTACTATGGACTACAGTAATGGACTACATATCCTTTGATACTCTGTTCCATAACACCTTGTACAGCTTTAAGACATGTCCCAAACCTGCAATCTAAAAGATTTGTGTATTTTACTGTTACCCTTGAAACCTCATTTAAAGGCCCTCTCCCCATTGTTCAGTTTTTCTTGCATTGCTACCAGGGGCGGACTGACAACTTATGGGGTCCCTGGGCAATAGGGGATCATGGGGCCCCTGTGTCCTTGCCCAAACTCAAAAAAGCCTATGAAAAAGGTACCAGGGGCATCTCATGGGGCCCCCTACTGACCCCGGGCCCCCCGGGCAGTGCCCGAGTTTCCAAATGGTCAGTCCGCCCCTGATTGCTACATGTCCACAAGGGTAGTCATTGAATTGCGAAGTGAAACAACAAGAAGCGCACCAACCTTGTGCATTACCTCAGTACCCAAAATTTATTTAATGAAGGAAAGGTACTCGCAAACAGCGAATAAAAACAGGCATGTAAGTCCACCAAGGGACTTCAAAGGTAAGAGACCAGCGCGAATCCCATCATGGGTGTAGGTACTCAGTCCAGCTGACGCGTTTTGAAGGTCATGCCTTCTTCCTCAGAGCTCATGACCTTCGAAACGCGTCAACTGGACTGAGTACCTACACCCATGATGGGATTCGCGCTGGCCTCTTACCTTTGAAGTCCCTTGGTGGACTTACATGCCTGTTTTTATTCGCTGTTTATGAGTACCTTTCCTTCATTAAATAAATTTTGGGTACTGAGGTAATGCACAAGGTTGGTGCGCTTCTTGTTGTTTCACTTCGCAGTTTGTTCGGGCTTCCCCAGCCTTGGTTTGGAGCTGCATGACCTTGGATACTCCGGTGGTTGCTTCTCTGGAGGTTTTAATTCCATCTACTCACCACCGGCCTGGGTCCCGGAGCGCAGGAGAAATCGCTTTTGGTTTATAGTCATTGAATTTCCATGCCCCTTGGCTGGCCAATAGTCTTCTTACTAGCCCTACATATGGCTAGAATTAAAAATACCCTATGCCCCAAGGAGTTCATCTCAAGTTTAAGTTAACAAAATTGTGAGTAAGGTTTGACAAACTTTCCATCCAAGTATTATTCATTGTTCTGTAACTATGGAGGAGCAGTATTGAACCTTAGGATGTCACTCCTGAATTGGACTACAGAACACCACAGTCTCTCTCGTTCTCCATAACATAGGGGAGTCTTTTTCTAGTTCACAAGAATAACCCAGGCATGGCTTGAGATTTCTAGCTGGATCAACAGCTTTCATTCTAGGTACATCAAAGGAGCTGTAAGTCTGATTTAGTAAGAGGCATGTCCTCTGAAGAGAGACCATTGCTGCTAAATAGAAAGTAAGGGTCCTTCTCTGAAGAATAATGGCAGAGGACAAGCTTTTATACTTAAGCTGTGGCTGTTTTCTAAGAATATCACATTGCAACATTTTGAACACATTTAGTTCTTGTGGACCTAGAACGTATTTAGAACACATTGTTTTAAACTGAAATTTCAGTTGGGCTTTAGAGACTTATAACAAAGAAACCAAAAAGGAGAAAAAAAGTCCTCTAGTAAACCAATGCGAAGCATGGTGGATCCTTCTTGAAAAGGGTATTTACATGCCATTAGTCACTTCTGCCATTGTTTTATTGATGTGATGAAAATTAAACACTGTATGCTTTAAAAAGGCTGTTCTGTGCTTCTCACTTAACTCTGTCTCGCTCCACTGACACCAAGACATTTCAGCTTAGCTACAGGACTTGTATCATGCTATACCCTCAATCTTATTATTGGCCAACCCATTCACATGGGCTTTGTGCAAGTGTATGAAAAGCTCCTAGCATGCTCTGTGTTATAAAGTTTGTCTCCATATCTGGGGGTTTGAAAGGGACAGCCTAGTCAAAAAAGTCATGGTTTACCTAGGCTGAAGGTTGGATGATCCATGCCCATCTATCCACACAGGCTTTGTGCAAGTTTATGTAGAGCTCCCAGCAGGCCATGTTTTAGAAGGATTGTTTCCATTTCTGTGACCTGAAAGGAGCCTACTGAAAAACTGGGCATGGTTTGCCTAACGTGAAAGTTGAGTCATCCATGCCCACCCATCCCTGCAGTCTTTGTTTAAGTGAATGCAGAGCTCCCAGCAGCCCCTGTGTTAGAAGGACTGTCTCAGTTTCTGGGGCTTGAAAGGGGCAGCCTGATCAATAACAGGGCATAGGTTTCCTAGATTGAAGGTTGACAGACAGACACACTCATCCACGTGGGCTTTGTGTAAGTGTATGCAGAGCTCCTAGCAGGTCACATGTCAGAAAGCTTGTCTCCATTTATGTGGGCTGAAAGGGGCAGCCTAATTAAAAACAGGGCGTGGTTTGCCTAAGCTGAAGGTTGGGTCATCCATGCCCACCCATCCATGTGGTCTTTCTTCAAGTGCACGCAGGGGTACTGGCAGGCCCTGTGTTAGAAAGCTTGTCTCAATTCCTGGAGCTTGAAAGGGGCAGCCTGATCAATAACAGGGTATAGTTTGCCTAGGTTGAAGGTTGGGAAATCCATGCCCATTCACCCACCCAGATTTTGTATACATGTTGGCAGAGCTTCTAGTAGACCCTATATTAGAAAGTTTGTATCCAATTCTGAGGCCTGAAATGGTCAGCCTGATCAATAACAGGGCATGGAATGACTAGGGTGAAGGTTGGGTAATCCATGCCCACTCATCCACCCAGACTTTGTGTAGGTGTTGGCAGAGCTTCCAGTAGGCCTGTGTTAGAAAGATTGACATGAAAGGGGCAGCCGGATCAATAACAGGGCATGGAACGACTAGGGTGAAGGTTGAGTAATCCATGCCCACTCATCCACCCAGACTTTGTGTAGGTGTTGGCAGAGCTTCCAGTAGGCCCTGTGTTAGGAAGATTGACATGAAAGGGGCAGCCGGATCAATAACAGGGCATGGAACGACTAGGGTGAAGGTTGAGTAATCCATGCCCACTCATCCTCCCAGACTTTGTGTTGGTGTTTTCAGAGCTTCCAGTAGGCCCTGTGTTAGAAAGATTGACATGAAAGGGGCAGCCGGATCAATAACAGGGCATGGAACGACTAGGGTGAAGGTTGGGCAATCCATGCCCACTCATCCACCCAGACTTTGTGTAGGTGTTGGCAGAGCTTCCAGTATGCCCTGTGTTAGAAAGATTGACATGCAAGGGGCAGCCGGATCAATAACAGGGCATGGAACGACTAGGGTGAAGGTTAAGTAATCCATGCCCACTCATCCACCCAGACTTTGTGTAGGTGTTGGCAGAGCTTCCAGTAGGCCCTGTGTTAGGAAGATTGACATGAAAGGGACAGCCGGATCATTAACAGGGCATGGAACGACTAGGGTGAAGGTTGAGTAATCCATGCCCACTCATCCTCCCAGACTTTGTGTAGGTGTTGGCAGAGCTTCCAGTAGGCCCTGTGTTAGAAAGATTGACATGAAAGGGGCAGCCGGATCAATAACAGGGCATGGAACGACTAGGGTGAAGGTTGGGCAATCCATGCCCACTCATCCACCCAGACTTTGTGTAGGTGTTGGCACAGCTTCCAGTAGGCCCTGTGTTAGAAAGATTGACATGAAAGGGGCAGCCGGATCAATAACAGGGCATGGAACGACTAGGGTGAAGGTTGGGTAATCCATGCCCACTCATCCACCCAGACTTTGTGTAGGTGTTGGCAGAGCTTCCAGTAGGCCCTGTGTTAGAAAGATTGACATGAAAGGGGCAGCCGATCAATAACAGGGCATGGAACGACTAGGGTGAAGGTTGGGTAATCCATGCCCACTCATCCACCCAGACTTTGTGTAGGTGTTGGCAGAACTTCCAGTAGGCCCTGTGTTAGAAAGATTGACATGAAAAGGGCAGCCGATCAATAACAGGGCATGGAACGACTAGGGTGAAGGTTGGGTAATCCATGCCCACTCATCCACCCAGACTTTGTGTAGGTGTTGGCAGAGCTTCCAGTAGGCCTGTGTTAGAAAGATTGACATGAAAGGGGCAGCCGGATCAATAACAGGGCATGGAACGACTAGGGTGAAGGTTGAGTAATCCATGCCCACTCATCCACCCAGACTTTGTGTAGGTGTTGGCAGAGCTTCCAGTAGGCCCTGTGTTAGGAAGATTGACATAAAAGGGGCAGCCGGATCAATAACAGGGCATGGAACGACTAGGGTGAAGGTTGAGTAATCCATGCCCACTCATCCTCCCAGACTTTGTGTAGGTGTTTTCAGAGCTTCCAGTAGGCCCTGTGTTAGAAAGATTGACATGAAAGGGGCAGCTGGATCAATAACAGGGCATGGAACGACTAGGGTGAAGGTTGGGCAATCCATGCCCACTCATCCACCCAGACTTTGTGTAGGTGTTGGCAGAGCTTCCAGTATGCCCTGTGTTAGAAAGATTGACATGCAAGGGGCAGCCGGATCAATAACAGGGCATGGAACGACTAGGGTGAAGGTTAAGTAATCCATGCCCACTCATCCACCCAGACTTTGTGTAGGTGTTGGCAGAGCTTCCAGTAGGCCCTGTGTTAGGAAGATTGACATGAAAGGGACAGCCGGATCATTAACAGGGCATGGAACGACTAGGGTGAAGGTTGAGTAATTCATGCCCACTCATCCTCCCAGACTTTGTGTAGGTGTTGGCAGAGCTTCCAGTAGGCCCTGTGTTAGAAAGATTGACATGAAAGGGGCAGCCGGATCAATAACAGGGCATGGAATGACTAGGGTGAAGGTTGGGCAATCCATGCCCACTCATCCACCCAGACTTTGTGTAGGTGTTGGCACAGCTTCCAGTAGGCCCTGTGTTAGAAAGATTGACATGAAAGGGGCAGCCGGATCAATAACAGGGCA
Source organism: Staurois parvus (assembly GCF_062004578.1). Lineage (NCBI taxonomy): Eukaryota > Metazoa > Chordata > Amphibia > Anura > Ranidae > Staurois > Staurois parvus. The sequence continues at coordinate 4,677,808 of NW_028317980.1, read as the reverse complement.
TGGAACGACTAGGGTGAAGGTTGGGTAATCCATGCCCACTCATCCACCCAGACTTTGTGTAGGTGTTGGCAGAGCTTCCAGTAGGCCTGTGTTAGAAAGATTGACATGAAAGGGGCAGCCGATCAATAACAGGGCATGGAACGACTAGGGTGAAGGTTGGGTAATCCATGCCCACTCATCCACCCAGACTTTGTGTAGGTGTTGGCAGAACCTCCAGTAGGCCCTGTGTTAGAAAGATTGACATGAAAAGGGCAGCCAGATCAATAACAGGGCATGGAACGACTAGGGTGAAGGTTGGGTAATCCATGCCCACTCATCCACCCAGACTTTGTGTAGGTGTTGGTAGAACTTCCAGTAGGCCCTGTGTTAGAAAGATTGACATGAAAGGGGCAGCCGATCAATAACAGGGCATGGAACGACTAGGGTGAAGGTTGGGTAATCCATGCCCACTCATCCACCCAGACTTTGTGTAGGTGTTGGCAGAGCTTCCAGTAGGCCCTGTGTTAGAAAGATTGACATGAAAGGGGCAGCCGGATCAATAACAGGGCATGGAACGACTAGGGTGAAGGTTGGGTAATCCATGCCCACTCATCCACCCAGACTTTGTGTAGGTGTTGGCAGAGCTTCCAGTAGGCCCTGTGTTAGAAAGATTGACATGAAAGGGGCAGCCGGATCAATAACGGTACAGGGCTTGTCTGCATTGAAGGTTGGATGATCCATGCCCACATACATTCATGTGTCTAATTCCCTACATGTAAATATTTTCACTGTATACGCCCAATCTGAATCATTTTTGCTTTCAAACTTCCAAGCCACAAAACAGCAGAAAAAGACAGCTGAGTAGCTGACCCTCATAAATCCTTCTCCGCAGGCTCCAGAAATGTAAGTGTGAGGTCAAACCGAAGTCATTTTCTCCTCTTTGCACTTGTGAAAAGGGAGAAAAAAAATTCTCAAACACCGCGCAGTGTTTGGAAAAACTACATGTGTCGAATCAGCTTTGTGTCAGGCTCTGTTTTTAATTGAATAGGGTCCTCTGCGCAACAAATGTTTAATTTCATGATGACATTATCAGGAACAGGTTAAGAGATGAATTTAAATGGATCTCTTTGTCTCGAAAGGCCCTTTTTTTTCCCTTACCCGTCTTTTTTTTTGTCGACGTCTCTTTATTTGTAATAGAATATTAATTAAATGGGATTGCAAATGAAATACAATGAAGCACATTAGTGATATACCCAGCTAGGAAAGGAAAATAATTAGATTTTTAGATGTTATTCAGAGGCACACAGGCACTTTCCTTTATTAAATTTGAAAAGAGTGATGAAATTGTCATATTTGTTACAATGCTCAATATGTTTTTTTTCTTTTTAGATATATTATGTATTGTTATTACATCTATTATGAAACTAATGTCTGTACTTGAAGCATCACATTTTTATAGCCTCTTCAAGAATTGTTTCATCCTTAAGGAACAAATATGAAATGAATCACGGAACTTCAAATGTTGTCCAGGAAACTGATAAAATCTTATCTTAGAGTGTGTGTAAACCTTAAGAATGAACTTCTTTTATTGTCTGCCTTTGCATCTGTTCAATATACCATTGAAAGCATTATGTTGTATACATTAGTGCCAAAAAAAACCAAACTGTTGATCCTGGCAGAAATCCACTGCTGCCACGTGCCCTATGTTATCTCAAGCAGTGTTATCAGTCCTGTTATCCTGTGTGAACTATAGAATACTCCCCTTTTTTCTCACCTCTATACAGTAGGGGGAGGTGTTCTGTAGTTCACCATAGTCTTAACCTCCCTAGCGGTCTGATTATGTCCATATTTATGTGCTCAAAGCGGTAATTTTTTTTGCATGGAAATATGTATTTTTTTTATTGTAGGCCTGTAATTTTTAGGAATAACTCACTGAAATCTGTCCGAACAAGAGTCTAGTAAACATCCCGGGTATGTTACAATTTGAAACACGAAATCATAAATTATAATTTAATAAATAATCACAAAAAATAATAATATAATAATAATAAATTTAATTCAATAATATAATCAAACCAAAAACACTGAAATTTGAAATAGAGCGCCAAGTTCACACATCACTGAGCAAAGTCGCAAAATCGTTTTCAGTGTCTGATGAGGAATTTCCCCCACAAATCATTATCACTCAATTCTGCAAGTGGTTCTGATTTACTGTCGCTGTTCTCTAACTGATCTAAAACCGCTTTTGACCTAAAGGGACGCTTTTTGGACGCCATGGACGTTTCTCAGTTTCCAGGCAGAAAGAACAGTAAAAATGCAGGCAGGGCGCCGAACAAAGCACTCGGGACAAAATGTATGTGAAATGGTTTGATACAGGAATGTTATACTATGTGATTTTAGTGTATTTAGTGAGTGTAACTTTTTGACATTTTCAAATTTCCTGCCGTTCTGTCCCGATGCTCGCAGGGAACGGAACCCGGAAGACAGATCCGCCGGAGGACATTGCCGGGGACACTGCAGGAGGGACATCGCGGGAGCGCAGGACAAGGTAAGTGATCGAGGGATTCCGGAACAACGCCTCATGGTATTCCCGAGTGTAGCTCGGGGTTACCGCTTTTGGTACTGAAACTTTACCCCGAGCTACACTCAGGAATACCGCCAGGGGTGTTAACACTCTTCTTGTGCTGGCGTGACAACGCCACTCCTCCGTTTATAAAGGGCAGTGAGTAAGGCTCTATTCAAAGCAGGATATGCGACAGATCATGCACGCTTGTTTGCGCATTTCTACACGTTCCTGTGTATCACGTTTAGGGAAGCCCATTAATTTCATTGCGCTGCTTGTAGGCAGTTGTAGTCTACTTTCTCCACTACAGGTGGCACTCAACTGTAACGGCAATGCAGCTAAGGGAGGAAGTCAAGAGAAACTGGATTTCTCTATGGTTTTCTCGGCCCCCTGGAGCAGTGATCCAGTTGGATGCACTGGACCCAGGTGATCCTGGCAGCCATCTTGGGTCACGCAGAGTCTTTTTAAGTTCTTAGCCCTGGGTTTTGGCACTCTTTATGTGAGTGGCTAGTGTGGGGACAGGATATCTATCTATCAAAGACAGCATTAGCAGTAGGGAGAGGTTCCGGTGGACTAAGAAAAGTATAGAGTCTATGCCTGCCTCTTCAGGAGGCTCCCCTTGGGTTGGACCGGCCAGGCTGAACTTGGCTCTTCGTGACAGATGCTGTCTGCAGCTCCAAACTACATACCGCCGACTCTGCACTAAACTGTTGTTTAGATCAATGGAGAGCTGTCAGCATCTGCCCAGCCCAAGTTTTATTCTCAGGTAATGCACTAGGCCGGTGCGCCTTTTCTTCCATTGTTTTTGTAGTTTACATTTGGGTTCCCCCCTGACCCTTAGACGGCAGCAAAGCCTGGGTGGGAGATGGAGGCCTAAAGACCTGTACTGTTCACATCATTCCACAACTCTTGAGTGCAGGGGACTTTCTCTGTTTTGACCAGTGATGATACCTTCCTCCTCATCATTCAGCTTCCATCATCTTATTCCTTCTGAACTTTGGTCCATGACGTGTCCTTACTTGCTTCAGTAGGTTTAAAGGTAGAGCCTGTACCATGGAACACAATGGTTTCCCTTTGTGCAAAGTCAAATTAAGGTTGTTCTAAAGGCAGAAAGTTTTTTTCCACCTTAATGCATTCTAAAACCTTCTGTGTGCAGCTCCCCCCTCAGCCCCCAATACTTTATAAGCCCCATCTCAATCCAGCGTTGTGCATGAGTGAAGCAACTCTTCTGGATCTCTCTATCCTTATTGGCTCACATAGCTATTGGCTCCTGTTGCAGTCAATCAGAGCCAGTGAGCCAATGATGGTAGAGTGGGGGCGGGGCCAAATCAAACTGTGTATGGGATTGGACAATGTCCATTCACAGGAGCATGGCTGGGTTTGCTACTGGGGGCAATTGGAAGAGGGGAGGAGCCAGGATTGCCAATGGGGAACCAAAAAAGAAGAGGATCAGAGCTGCTCTGTGCAAAACCCTTGCACAGAGCAGGTACATATAAAATCTTCATTATTATTATTTTTTTTTAATTAGAACCTTTAATCCTCATGCACACTGGATGTTATAAAAATGCCAGTGGTGTAAGCTGTAGAATTCTGTATTAAACATGTGAGTTTTGTTGCGTTTTTTAGCATTTTTCATTAGCCTTTACAGCTATTTTTAGCGTTTTTCTTCCTTTAGCATTCTTTAGCAAAACTATACTCCCACAGAAGCATGAGGTTCAAAAACTCTCATAAATGCCAGATAACTGTGTTTTCTGCGTTTTTCAGTGTTGAAGCAATTTTACAGCTGAAAAACTTTGAACGCAGTCGTTTTTTTTCCAATCTGAAAACGCCACTGCCAAAAAACGCTGATTAAAACCTATGTGTGTGTGGACACATAGGATAACATACTGGGGAGTTTACTGACTGTAGAAAAATACACCTGACACCCAATACAGCTGCTGTAAAAATGCCCAGTGTGTATGAGGCCTCAGAATCACTCTTTAAGAGCATTTTAAAAAGGTTGCAGCCAACATATCTAGCAGAGAACCAGACATAAAAGGTGAATCCCAGAACTGAAATGAATAATTTTCAGCAGGTAGGTTCTATATTGTGAATTAAATTAAGGATCCATGCACTGTGGACATAAAAAATACCACTTTAAAAGGGATTTGGAGTTTTTTCCCCTGTCTCTAAGTACCACTCCATGTTAGCTTTTGTGTCTTTGCACACAGAGGTGCTTAGAGGAGTTTAGAGGTAGGGGCATTCAGGAGAGGCAGAAAAAAAAGACTCTTTCCTTCTGCATTCAGGAGAGGAGTGTTTTGGCGCCAGTCACGTTCTGTTCAGCGCTGAGCATTTTTTCATGTCAATGGCCAGAATGTAAACTGATAGAGTGAGCCAGATACTCCCGCAACCTTTACTGAATATACAGGAGTGACATAAAACCAATCTGCCGCATTTCGGCACACAACCTTGTTCACAGCATACCTTAAAATTCTGGCCAATTAAATGAACAAACACCCAAGATCTTGGTGCATATAAACCCTTTTGATAAGAACATGGCTTAGGCCAGTGGCGGATTGACAACTCATGGGGCCCCCGGGCAATAGGGGATCATGGGGCCCCTGTGTCCTCGCCCAAACTCAAACCACACCCAAAAAAGCCTATGAAAGGTACCAGGGCCATCTCATGGGGCCCCCTTCTGACCCCAGGCCCTCGGGCAGTGCCCGAGTTCCCAAATGGTCAGTCCTCCCCTGGCTTAGGCACATTCTTTCAGCAGCTTTTCTCCTGGCAGGAGAAGTGTTTAGGAGATTGCCAGTGTGCATGGAGCCTACATCAGGAAAGTAGCAGAAAAAGTAGACAATGGCATTTGGATCCAAAGGAGAGGAAGCTGGGAGCTATTCATCAAAGGAAAATAAAATCAGATCCAGACTTATTTCTCCTACTTAGATCTCCAATTTCCATAAAATCCAAGCAACATATCTAGCAGAGAACCAGGCATAAAAGGTGAATCCCAGAACTGAAATTAATAATTTTCAGCAGGTAGGTTCTATATTGTGAATAAAAACTATTTGCCGAGATGTAATTGCCCCTTATTCCATTGATTTTTTAAGAACATTTTCCTAAGGAATAACATTTCCCTTTATGAAATCATCTGTCAATGTCTTAAATGGAGAGCATTTATAGAAGAAAGAGAAGGAAGAAAGGCGAGTCCTGTCACAATGAGCCCGTTTTGATGATTATAATCAGGGCCACTAATTGGCTATTTGAGTTCGAATGTCTCTCTTTTAACACATTGCAAGGTATGGAAAGATTCCATCCAATAAGCAGGTCTTCAAGTAGAAGCTTTTGATCAAGCATGATGTGTGATTCATAAATGGGAGGAATATTCTTGCACAGTGAATTGATAGGCTATAACAGTTATACATTGTGATTCGGGAAAGATGGGGATTACAGCCCAGCAATGTCTGAGGTCTCCACTTCTCTAGAAAGCAAAATTTTTCATTGAAATTTCAGGTTGTGTTTTCCTTCTGCATATGCCGGTTTGCAGTAGAGAATGAGTAAGGGGGTAATTAAGGTAAAATAGTGTCAAGTAATGTCGTATTTGTTTTTGTGGTATTGTACAGAAAGTCTTGTTTATAGCAACAAACTCTTAAAGTGGACAAATGTGACAAGAAAATTGGTCTAGTCTGGCTCACTTCCATCTTAAAATTTTCAAACTGGGCAAAGAAATAGAGAAAACGCCCCCTAGTAAAGCATAATGCAGAATGTTTTTCCAAGAATAGGTATTAAAAACTGACACAGAACAGGTTTGTTTTGCTTTGCCAGCTCACTGTAGTAAGCTACGAGGTAACGCCAGCAAATGGAATGGATGGACAGTAGAGCAATTGCACAGTTGGACCTCTGAAGCTCTCAGTGTGCAAGACAATTACGGTTTTTGCAGTATCCAAAGAAAGCATTGGATTGCACATCATCCTTAATATTGGACATTTTGTTGATAGTATTTAAAGTGGTTGTAAAGGCTGAAAGTTTTTTTTACCTTCATGCACTCCTAGATTGTAAGCTCCAAGGATCAGGGCCCTCCTAACCCTTTTGTATTGAACTGTATTGTTGCTGTATTGTCTCCCATTATATTGTAAAGCGCTGAGCAAACTGTTGGCGCCATATAAATCCTGTATAATAATAATAATATAATAATTCTATGTATTAATGTTAAAAAAACTTTCTGTGTGCTGCTCCCCCCCCCCCTCACACGCAGCTCCTCAAATACTCACTTGAGCCCCCTCTTGATCCAGTGATGTGCATAGGAGCCTTGCCTGTCCTGAGTCTCTCTCTCTTCACTAACTGAGACAGCAGCAGGAACCATTGGCTCTCACTGCTGTCAATCACAGCCAGTGAGCCAATGAGGAAAGAATTGGTGTGGGGCTGAGCCATGGCTCTATGGGTCCTATGGAGTGAGCATGCACCAGTGCCCCCATAGCAAGCGTTGTGCTATTGAGGGCACTGGTCAGGGGGGAGGAGCGAGGGAACCCGGGAAGAGGAGGATCAGGGCTGCTCTGTCTAAAACCATTGCACAGAGCAGGTAAATATAGACATGTTTGTTTTTAAAAAAAAAAAACCTTTAATATCACTTTAAAAAATAGACCTTAGGCTTGATTGTTCACTCTTTTATTTCTGGAATCTATATTGTATATGTTTTTGTTGTAGAGTGTGAACTCGTTAGCCTAAGGCTTGATATTGTTCTGTACTTACAAACCGGGTGTCAAGAATTGGGGTACAGGGAGAGCAAGGATAAGGAAGTCGATGCATAAGATATTGCTGTGCTTTGTGTGTTCTAATATCCCACTGCTACAACAGGATGTCAAGAGATCACGGCCACAGCTACTAGCCAGGTTGAGAATCTCTGGCTATTTAAGCAAAGGAGCAAGGTGATAGTGACCACGCTGACCAAATATGTCCATGTAAGCAAAGGGTCAGGGTGGTGGTGACATCACTGACCAAATGTGGCCATGTAAGCAAATGAGCAGGGTGGTCATGACATCACTGACCAAATATGTCCATGTACGCAAAGGGGCAGGGTGGTGGTGAAATCACTGACCAAACATGTCCATGTAAGCAAAAGGGGCAGGGTGGTGGTGACATCGCTGACCAAACATGGCCATGCAAGCAAAGGCGCAGGGAGGTGGTGACATCGCTGATCAAACATGTCCATGTAAGCAAAGGGGCAGGGAGGTGGTGACATCACTGACCAAACATGGCTATGTAAGCAAAGAGGATGGGTGGTGGTCACATCACTGACCAAACATGGCCATGTAAGCAAAGGGGCAGGGTGGTGGTGACATCACTGACCAAACATGGCCATGTACGCAAAGGGGCAGGGTGGTGGTGACATCACTGACCACATATGTCCATGTAAGCAAAGAGGCAGGGTGGTGGAGACATCACTGACCAAACATGTCCATGTACGCAAAGGGGGAGGGTGGTGGTGACATCACTAACCAAACATGTCCATGTAAGCGAAGGGGCAGGGTGGTGGTGACATCACTGACCAAACATGTCCATGTAAGCAAAGGGGCAGGGTGGTGGTGGCATCACTGACCAAACACGGCCATGTAAGCAAAGGGGCAGGGTGGTGGTGACATCACTGACCAAACACGGCCATGTAAGCAAAGGGGCAGGGTGGTGGTGACATCACTGACCAAACATGTCTATGTAAGCAAAGGGGCAGGGTGGTGGTGACATCACTGACCAAACATGGCCATGTAAGCGAAGGGGCAGGGTGGTGGTGACATCACTGACCAAACAATGCTATGTAAGCAAAGAGGCAGGGTGGTGGTGAAATCACTGACCAAACAAGGCCATGTAAGCGAAGGGGCAGGGTGGTGGTGACATCACTGGCCAAATATGGCAATGTTCACATTTAGTCAGGGATGCCACTGCATTCCCACCTCCTCGTATATAAACCTAATGACAACTCCAGAAAGCTGTCATTTGTGGCAGGAGTGTGGTGCAAGTATATGAGTTGGCGTATCAACAATTATTTTCTTTTTATAATCAGTAGGCAGCATTCGTTGTGATTAATGTTGGATTATTTTTAGAGGGTTATTTTTTTAATAAAGGATTTGTGTGTGTTTATTTATAAATGTCATACTCATTAATGTGTGTGTGTGTGTGTGTGGGGCTGGTGGATATCTGAGGATCCTTCTATCTTAAAGGGGGCTTCCAGATTCTGATAGGTTCTCCTTGCACCCCAACAACCACCAGGCCAGAGTTATGGGAAAGAGACCCTTATCCTCATCAACATGGGGATCCCCCTCCACGTTGAGAGGATGTGGCCTGGTATGGTTCAGGAGACGGGTGAAGCAGACCTTTCTTGGCCTACCAGGCTGTGTGCTCAGATTAAGGACCTGGTATGTATTCGAGAATGGGGTGGAGGGGTCCCATGGCTTTTTCCTCTTAAAATTCATACAAGATCTGAAGGGCCTGGTATGGATTTTGGGGGACTCATGTAATTTTTTTTCGTTTTTTTTGCACAGGATTCCCTCGCAAAATCCATACCAGATCCCAAGGGTCTGATATTGATTTTGGGGGAACCCCAAATCATTTTTTGTGTTTTTGCATGCTAGACCCCCCTCCCCCCTATAATCTATACTAAATCTAAATGGTCTGGTACTGATTTTTGTTTTAGGGGGCATGTCTTTCCTTTTTTTACAAGTACATTTACATTTATTGTTCCCTAAAAGTTTATTTTCTTTTGTATTGTGATTAAAAGCAGTGAGAGCCAATGGCTCCTGATTCTGTCTCAGCCAATGAGGAGAGAGAGTCTCAGGATAGCCGAGCCTCCACTGCACATCTCTGGATGGAGAGGGGGCTTAGGTGAGTATTAGGGGAGGCTGGGGGGGATGCTGCACAGAGAAGGTTTTTTACCTTCAGCCTTTTAGAACCACTTTAAATGTTATAATGTTTCCCTGTAAAACAGTGTATTTAAAAAAATGTATTTCTTTATTGATCTCCTGGGGCAGTGCTCAGCTCCCATGTAGTTTTCGCCAATCCCTTGGATACTAGTCTTGAAAATTGAAAAGGTTGCTTTGAGAAATTTGACTCCCATTGATTTTAGCTGGGTTTGGATTTGGCAAGTGCTCTATGAATGGAGGAGGTGAACCTATCATTTTCTGTGCTTCCTCCAGTCATAGAATGCTTTTCGTTGCTGGACCCTTCTGTGAATGAAGGAGGATGGCAGAAAGGGCAGGTATAGTCGACGCTTTTGGCAGGAACCTGTGACAGGTGGGGTGGCTTGTATCAACCATTGCAGTGTGGGAAGTTCACAGGTTGGGGGAGAGGGGGGTATCCAGGGGACAGAGGAATGTAGATTAGAAGAAAAATATCAGCTAACAGCACACAAGGCATCTGTCTTTTATGTAAGTAATGTCCCTGGTGCTGATTAAAAAAATAATAATAATTAAAGTGGTTCTAAAGGCTCAAGGCTTTTTACCTTCATGCATTCTATGCATGAGGGTAAAAAAGGCTTCTGTGTGCTGCCCCCCAGCCCCCCCAATACTTACCTGAGCCCCATCGCTATCCAGCGATGTGCAAGAGAACCTCAACTCTCTGGGGCTTTTCCACCTCATTGGCTGAGACAGCAGTGAAAGCCATTGGCTCCTGCTGTTGTCAATCACAGCCAGTAAACCAATGAGGAGAGAGAGGGGACAGGGCCGAGCTGTGGCTCTGTGTGTGAATATACAAGCAGAACAGCGGCTCGGCAGCAAGCCTGCTTGGATGCCCCCCATAGCAAGCTGCTTGCTCTAGGGGCACTAGACAGGAGGGGGGGGGCTAGGAGCGTTGATGGGGGACCAAAGAAGAGGAAGATCAGGGCTGCTCTGTGTAAAACCACTGCACAGAGCAAGTAAGTATGACATGTCTATTATTTTTAAAAAAAGAAAAAAATGCCTTTAATATCACTTCAAAGTGCAGGTTTTATAAATACCGAGCTGCATTATTTATGTGTCTTTTATATCTGCCTGGAGTATAGTTTTATATATCGTAATCCAATAAATACTACACTTACTTCTATTAAAAATATCAGAGAAAAATAAATTTTAGACAAAATTACTTTGGGCAATATTAGAGTCTATTTTTTTTTTGCTTTCTACAGTTGGCATTGTTTTAAAAATTAAATAAATGTTGAAAGATTATATGATTTTGTAAGTTGATCAACTCTTGCTAAATGAACTTTGCTTATACCATTGACATATCTACCCACAGACTTGTCTACATTCTCTTCTATCTTGATATAGTGTACATCATTTCATACCAGAGAGGTCATTTCTTTTTCCCGGTCTAAAACCAAAGGAGATGGACATTGCCTCTTCCGCTTGATTCCATCTTAAATTTACGAACCCGCGTCCAAGGTCTAGCAGGATCCCTCAAGTGCCACTTAGTTTGTGCCATCCTGTGTGTCATTTTAACTTCACTGATTGAACTGAATCAACTCAATTACCCAGTGATGGAACCAATAATCTAATTCCCTTGGAAGTGATGAAAATAATTCATTATGGTTCAGTGTGTTACCAAGGACCGGAGGCTGACTTATCCCTAATGGGCAATAGAAGCGCACGTCCGAGTCAAGTGGCCTTGGAATGACTTGGGTGCCAGACGGTTAGCCTCTAATACATGTGAATTCGCCGGCAATTTCCTCAGCTGACAAAATACAGTACCTAATAGCTACTTTAAGGACCTATAAATCTAATATACAAACTGTCTTAAATAAAAGAGCTATGAATAACATTTGCATACAAATTAGCATAACTTTCAGAGGCTTATAAAAACTGAAGATATGTGAAGGCTAAGCCAACCTCAAGTTTTTTTTTAGCTCTGCCTGAAAGCCGGTAGTGTTTCTTATGTTTTCTTGGAATTTTCAATGGGATACTATCTGTTCTTGAGTTCCAAGCTCAATCTACCAGACGTGAGACTCTCTTATCACCAGATTTTCCAATTTTTGGGTCAAATGGAGTGCAGAAATAGCAGTGAGATACACTCAGCTGGCTGCAGGAATTTATTAAAAAGATCTTATGAATGAGGTCACCAATGTATTTAAAACTAATCTGGATCCAGGAACATGCCAAGGTTTATTGATGCCTAAGGCATACTATTATTTCAGCCCTCTCACTCTGGGTGCCACTACCCCACCCCAATGTCACTCCATTTGGCAACCTGGTCAAGATGCTGACACAGCAACCAATTGCCCAATCTATAGCGTCCTAGAAACGAATGATGTTGTGCTGCTGTGCATCATTGGTTGCTAGGATGCTGGCAGCTGAGCAGTACCGTGCCATTGGCTGTTATGGTGCAGACAGGTAGCTGCACTATAACAACCAATGATGCTGTGCAGCCCAGTCACCAGCATCCTAGCAACCAGCTTATTGGCAGGTGCAGTCTGTACTCCACACTGTAGGTGGCACTCAACTGAAGAGGAAATGCAGAATGGTAAGGAAGTTGTGAGGAACTTAATTTCTCCTATGGTCACCAGGAGAACAACTTTTTGATTGGACACTGGTGCTCCTCATGACCTCCACGACCATCTTGGGTGAGGGCAAAGCTTACCAAAACTCCTGGCTCCGATTTGACAAGCATTCTGTAGGGACAGGTTTCCAGTCTGTCAGGAGCAGCATTAAGTGACAAGGAGAGGTTCCAGAGGAGAAAGCAAAGTGCAGGGACCATGCTATCTCCCATTTGGAAGCCTCCCAGTTAACTTGGACCGGCCAGACCGCATTCCCGCTCTTCATTGAAAAGCCAGTGGCATCATCTCAAGACACGGAACCACTACTACTGACTCTGTAGGTGGCTGCAGATGGTTGTGCTCACCCATTGGGCCTAGTTGTACCCTGCTGGAACCTTCTACGATTTACACTTTATAATACTCAGCCTCTATGTGATATCTGCCGTCAACTCAACATGCTACACCCTGTTCACAAGCATAGTTAAGGCAACTTTACTGCACTGGGTAAGGAATGTCTGGTATGGGCAATCCGGTGTCAGTGCTCACCCCCACCATATGTCGTCTGAGGAAGTTGCCTCCACCTCTCTCACTTGCAAGGAGATCATCCAGTGGGGGTGTCGGCGTCTGCACTGCACTCTGGGCACTTGAATCTCCCTTGTCTCCATTTTGCACGCAGTGGGAGCTGTTCAGGAGATCATATCTATGGGAGACAAGCTGTCTCTTTTAAACACAAAAGCCGGACTTCTATGTAGGGAACAGAGGGCCTAAGCCAGAGGAGGTGGGACTGAGTTCCACTAAGTTTCAGATGAAAAAAAGCCCTGGGGATAGTTATATGAACTCATACATATGGTCCTGAAGAAGTGGGCCATTCCACAAAACGCGTAGACCAATATGTCATCTTGACAATCATATATCAGAGTGTTGGAATCAACTTACACTATCATGATCATTATATATGACTTCTGTTTTTAACATATATATTTTAATTGATCATTTTATGTGAAATATAATAAAAAGTGTTTTATTGTCTAAAAGTTTTGTGTGTACTTGACTCCTGATGGCATATTCAAAGTCCCAACTTATATACTTTGATTTTCTTTACTTGATATTCCAGGGATGATGCCTTTGGGAGTCATGTTTTAGATACAGATGAAACTCGAAAAATTAGAATATTGTGCAAAAGTTCATTTATTTCAGTAATGAAACTTAAAAGGTGAAACTAATATATGAGATAGACTCATTACATGCAAAGCAAGATAGTTCAAGACGTGATTTGTCATCATTGTGATGATTATGGCTTACAGCTCATGAAAGCCCCAAATCCACAATCTCAGAAAATGAGAATATTCCATGCAATCAATAAAACAAGGATTGTACATAGAACAATATCGGACCTCTGAAAAGTATAAGCATGCATATGTACTCAGCACTTGGTTTGGGCCCCTTTTGCATCAATTACTGCCTCAATGCAGAGTGGCATGGAAGCTATCAGCCTGTGGCACTGCTGGAGTGTTATGGAAGACCAGGATGCTTCAATAGTGGCCTTCAGCTCTTCTGCATTGTTCGGTCTCATGTCTGTCATCTTTCTCTTGGCAATGCCCCATAGATTCTCTATGGGGTTCAGGTCAGGTGCGTTTGCTGGCCAATCAAGCACAGTAATCCCACGGTCATTGAACCAGGTTTTGGTGCTTTTGGCAGTGTGGGCAGGTGCCAAGACCTGCTGGAAAATGAAGTCAGCATCCCCATAAAGCTCGTCTGTGGAAGGAAGCATGAAGTGCTCCAAAATTTCCTGGTAGACGGCTGCGTTGACCCTGGACTTAATGAAGCACAGTGGACCAACACCAGCAGATGACATGGCTCCCCAAATCAACACAGACTGTGGAAACTTCACACTGGACTTCAAGCATCTTGTAGTGTGTGCCTCTCCATTCTTCCTCCATACTCTGGGTCCTTGGTTTCCAAAGGAGATGCAAAAGTTGCTCTCATCAGAAAAAAGGACTTTGGACTTGACAAGAGGAATACAACATTTGAAGCCCATGTCCAGGATCCGTCTGTGTGTGGTGGCTCTTGATGCACTGACTCCAGCCTCAGTCCACTCCTTGTGAAAGTCCCCAACACTTTTGAATGGCCTTTTCCTGACAATCCTCTGCAGGCTGCGGTCATCCCTGCTGCTTGTGCACCTTTTTCTTCCACACTTTTCCCTTCCACAGAACTTTCTATTAATGTGCTTTGATACAGCACTTTGGGACATCCAACTTCTTTTGCAATTACCTTTTGAATCTTCCCCTCCTTATGGAGGGTGTCAATGATGGTTTTCTGCACAACTGTCAGGTCAGCAGTCTTTTCCATGATTGTGATTCCTACTGAACCAGACTGAGAGACAATTTAAAGGCTCAGGAACCCTTTTCAGGTGTTATGGCTTAATTATCTGATTAGAGTGGGACACTTTGAGCCGAAAATATTGCACCTTTTCACAATATTCTCATTTTCTGAGATTGTGGATTTGGGGTTTTCATGAGCTGTAAGCCATAATCATCACAATGATGACAAATCACGGCTTGAACTATCTTGCTTTGCATGTAATGAGTCTATCTCATAGATTAGTTTCACCTTTTAAGTTGCATTACTGAAATAAATGAACTTTTGCCCGATATTCTAATTTTTCGAGTTTCACCTGTATATCTTCATACGGTCCTCTCCTACCCTTGGGTGATTATTTGTGTTCCTCGCCCACTAGTCAATCATTCTTTGGATCACAAGAATGATTAATGCGGCTATTCTGGCATGTTGGCATTCTCTTTAGAAACAGAATGGTATAAGCTAGTAGAACGATATAACATATGCACTGTATCACAAATCCAGCATTTATATCCGGATATTTCTATCGGAACATCAAATTAACATGCACAGCAGAATGAGGAGATACGGGAAATCTTCTCTGCGAGGCAGTCCAGTGAGATAACCTGTTTAAGTGGAGGACAGGAAGAAGTAAATAGTTTATCTTTAGGGTCTATTGAGGCACAGGCCTCCCCGTGAAGCTATTTCATGCTTATGTAATTAGCGAGATTGAGCTCACATGGGAAAATTCAGCACAAACACAGTCAAAATGGCGCCTTGGGCCAAAATTACAATCCAGACCTCCTGCCAATAATCAAGTCAAGGAGAACAATTTACTCATCACTGCTGGATGATAATTATAAAAGTGTGCAGTAATCTGATCAATTATAATTACAGCTAACAAAGGGCAAATGTTCAAACAGCCCTATTGTGCTAGGTAAATACTGCATGCAATATCAGCTGTTGCACACTCTGTACATAACCATTATCTAGCAGAATTCTCAGGTTAAAGAGGGGTTCTAGTTTAGCTTGTAAAGTTTTCAGCTCGCCTTTCAGCTTAACCTCTTCACGTCGGCCGCACGCAAATGTGCGTCTGGGCCTTGGTGCCAAGCAGCCGCACATTTGCGTGCAATTAACAAAAACATATGTGCTGAGAGCACTCGCCCTGTGCACTCCCAGCACACATGTCTGGCACTCACGGAAAGGTCCCGATCTCCTCTTTCGATCGGGACCTTTCCCGATCATGTGACCGCTGTGATGGCGAATCACAGAGGTCACATGACCTTAAAACCCCACCCCGCCTCCTGGCTTCTGAAAACCTTAAAGGGCCGGGAGGCGCCAGCACCAAGGTGTTAAAGGGTAATTTCACTTTTGCTGAGAAAAAGACATCCCCTCTGGATGACCTATGTACATTGCAGGGAGTTTAACAAACTTTGTTGTAGATTCCTACCTTTTCTTATTATGAAGAAATAGCTGTGTGTTTGTCTGTGTCCATGTGCAGAGTGAATCTGTATGGGAGGGGTTTTATAATTATCAGTCAGCTGCTGCACTTCCAGAGTTCTGTTGAGGAGAGTGGCAGGGTCTGCATCCCTGAGGTTTGAATCCCTTTGGCAATATCTCACCATTTTTGTTGCAGAGGATGCCCAAAATGTAACTTGTATCTTTGTCGAGACTTCTGGGAAAATCAGTGAGCCAAGTACACAAACAAGAAATATAATTTTGGGGGATGTTCTGTATAGCATCTGTGTACAGAACTCATCCAGGTACCCATATAACATTTTACAGCAAGTTACAGCTGCTGCAGATTGAAAAGGAAAGACCATTTTTAATAACAATATGACTTGTATAGCATTTGTAATATATATATATAATACTGTAGCAAAAGTGATACAAAAATTTAACAAAGATAGAACGGCAAATATCTCACAGAGACGTCCAGGCCGTCCACGGAAGTTAACACCTCGACAGGAGCGTCTTCTGAGGAGAAGGGTTGAATAAAATCACCATGAAAGTTCACTGCGGTTAGTTAAAGAAGTAGAAACCCAAACTGGTGTGATTGTTTCCCGTGACACAATACAATATACACTGCAGAGGAATAGCATGCATGGGTGTTGTCCATGAAGGAAGCCTTTCCTAAAGCCCGTGCACAAAAAACCTGCCTAGAATTTGCCAGGGCCCGTGCTGAAAAAGAAGAAGACTACTGGGACTCTGTACTTCGGAGTGATGAGACCAAGATAAATGTTTTTGGAACTGATGGCTTCAAAACTGTATGGTGTTGCAAAGGTGAGGAGTACGAAGAAAAATGCATGGTGTCTACTGCGAAACATGGTGGTGGCAGTGTCCTTCTGTGGGGCTGCATGAGTGCTGCTTGTGTCGGGGAGCTGCGTTTCATTGATGGTGTCATGAATTCACAGATATACTGCTCTATATTGAAAGAGAAGATGCTACCATCACTCCGTGCCCTTGGTCATCGTGTACTTTTCCAACATGACAATGATCCAAAACACACATCTAAGGCCACTGTTGCATTTCTGAAGAACAGAGTGAAAGCGATTCAGTGGCCAAGTATGTCTCCTGATCTGAACCCAATCGAACCCCTATGGGGAATTCTGAAGAGACAAACTGAGCATCACTCTCCATCCAGCATCCAGGCTCTAAAAGAGGTTATTCTTGAAAAATGGAAAAAGATCGATGTTGCAATATGTCACCAACTTGTTCATGCCATGCCTAGAAGACTTGGTGCTGTCATTACAAATTATGGAGGTCATACAAAATACTAGATGTAGTAGTTTTTGTTGTGGGGTGGATTCATTTTTGCATCAACTAATTTGAGTAAAACTGAAGATTTTGTAATCGCAGTTATATTATTAACATTACTTTCATGTAATGAGCTAAACAAATGTTCTATAATACTCAGTTTTGTCAAACTTTTGGAAATTGTTCTTGTGTTCACTGAGATATTGATTAAAATCTTACTTTTCAAAAGGAGTGTACTCATTTATGCTGAGCATTGTATATATATATTTTTTTTTTCCCCAAGAAGATGGAGTTACCCTTTAACCTCTTGTGAATTGTACAACGAGTATATGCAGCAGCAAGAAAAGTGTGTTATAATGCTCGGTTGGTGCACGTATGCATCCTAGGTGGCATGAGGGTGCGTGATGACAGCACTCAAAGCACACTGACCAAGCTGTCAATGGCAGCTCTTGGCCATGGCTTCTGATTGGGAGCCAGAGGGATAGGTGTGACCACTGTGATAGCCAGTCACAATGCTCACATGATACAGAAGCTGTGCCACCTCCAGGACATTAAAGCTCACTTAAAGGGCCCCTTGGAGGCAGTGTTAAGGGGTTAAAGAGCTCCCTTTACAGTGCACCTAAGGGCTCATGTACACTGCAGCTGATAAACTCACGTTCAGGAGTTGTTCAGCGTTTTTTTCAGCAGCCCCTGAACTCTCCCTAATGTTTTCCTATGTGTCCGTGTACACATCATCATTTACAGGCATTTGAGTTTACAATCGTTTTTTCAAACGCAGAAAACTTGCTTTCAGCAGTCGATTTTATCAGCTTTTCAAGCGCAAAACTCTTGTATACGCGGCTAAACGCGGCAAATCATGTTTATAAGCATTTGCGTTTGAAACTTCTTTTTAACTCTTCCAGTTCCCGATGCTGTCCAGAGCCTTTTTTCATCATGAAAAATGCATGCAAAGTGTTTTCAAGGTACTCAGATGGACAAAACACTGAACACAGGATGTTCCTACCAAGCTTGTCACACATTGTAATGACCAATTCACACCTCAGACCTCTCCCACCCTTGGAAACTAAAGGTATGTTAATGACCATTCACACCTCAAATTCCCCATGAAGACCCCCTGCCAGGTGACTTTAATGACTCCCTCCACCAGACACCTTTCCCACCCTTGGAAACAAAATGTTAATGAGCAACTCCCACCTAAACTAATCTCAACACATACTGCTGTCTCTGCTTCTACTCTGTATTCCTCTGAAACAGTCTGAAATAGTTAATAATTTACCACTTTTCAGTGCATTCTGGGCATTTGGGAGGTTCTCCTGTACTTCTCTTTAAAAACTGCTTCTAAACGTAAATGCAAACGCGGCTAAACAGACATTTTTTAACCTATGTTTTCCACAGTCAGTTTCCATCGTTCAGAAGTGTCCCGTGTACATGGGGCCTGACTGAAAACTAAAATTTAACATATGTACACTGCAACTGATAAACTGACGTTTAGGAGCTGTTCTGCGTTTTTTTCAGCAGCCCCTGAACTCTCTCTAATGTTTTCCTATGTGTCCGTGTACACATCGTCGTTTACAGGCAGTTGAGTTTACAGTTGTTTTTTTTAACTCACGAAACTTGCATTCAGGAGTAGCTTTAATCAGTATTTCAAACTCCAAATGCTTGTAACTGTGTAAACGCGGATAACCGCGTTTATAAGCGTATGCGTTTGGAATTTTTTTTTAACTATTCCATTTCCAGATGCTGTCCAGAGCCTTTTTTCATCATGAAGAATACATGCAAAGCGTTTCCCTGGTACTCAAATGGACCCGGTACACCATACTTTGAGGTTTTGCATGAAAGAAAATATAATAGACACTGCTGCAATAATTTATGTACAGAAATGAGCCGGAATACATCCAAACATCACAAAAAGAAAAAAAAAAAACAGCTAATCTCAACACATGCTGCTCTCTCTGCTTCTGTTCTCTCTATTCTTCTCAAAATATCTAAAATAGTTAATCATTTACTATTTTTCAGTGCATTCCGGGCATTTTGGAAGATCTCCTGAGGTTATCTTTAAAAAATGCTCATAAACGCGCTATGCAAACTCAGCTAAACAGACATTTTTTAACCTACATTTTCCAGCAGTCAGTTTCCATCGTTCAGAAGTGTCCCGTGTACATGGAGCCTAAAACATACAGTGAGGAACAGAAGTATTTGAACACCCTGCAATTTTGCAAGTTCTCCCATTTAGAAATCATAGAGGGGTCTGAAATTCACATTGTAGGTACATTCCCACTCTGAGAGACAGAATTAAAAAAAAATTCAGGAAATCACATTGTATGGTTGTTAAAGAATTTATTTGTCTTGCACTGCTGAACATAAGTATTTGAACACCTAAGAAACAGCAAGAATTCTGGCTCTCACAGACCTGTTACTGTGCCTTTAAAAAGTCCACCTCTACTCCACTCATTAATCTAACTTAGTAGCACCTGTCTGAGCTCTTTAAAGACACCTGTCCACCCCACAGTCAGTCAGACGCCAACTACTACCATGGGCAAGACCAAAGAGCTGTCAAAAGACACCAGAGACAAAATTGTGGACCTCCACAAGGCTGGAAAGGGCTACGGGGCAATTGCCAAGCAGCTTGCTGAAAACAGATCAACTGTTGGAGCAATTGTTAGAAAATGGAAGAGGCTAAAGATGACGGTCAGTCTCCCTCGGACTGGGGCTCCATGCAAGATCTCACCTCGTGGGGTATTCCTGATGATAAGAAAGGTGAGGAATCAGCCCAGAACTACAAGGGAGGAGCTGGTCAATGACATGAAGAGAGCTGGGACCACAGTTTCAAAGGTCACTGTCGGTAGAACACTACGCCGTCATGGTTTCAAATCATGCATTGCATGGAAGGTTCCCCTGCTCAAGTCATCACATGTCCAGGGCCGTCTGAAGTTTGCCAATGACCATCTGGATGATCCAGAGGAGGCATGGGAGAAAGTCATGTGGTCAGATGAGACCAAAGTAGAACTTTTTGGTCTAAACTTCACTCGTCGTGTTTGGAGGAAAAAGAAGGATGAGTTGCATCCCAAGAACATCATCCCTACTGTGAAGCATGGGGGTGGTAACATCATGCTTTGGGGGTGCTTTTCTGCAAAGGGGACAGGACGACTGCACTGTATTAAGGAGAGGATGAATGGGGCCATTTATTGTGAGATTTTGAGCAACAACCTCCTTCCCTCAGTCAGAGCATTGAAGATGGGTCGTGGCTGTGTCTTCCAACATGACAACGACCCGAAGCACACAGCCAGGATAACCAAGGAGTGGCTCCGTAAGAAGCATATCAAGGTTCTGGAGTGGCCTAGCCAGTCTCCAGACCTATATCCAATAGAACATCTTTGGAGGGAGCTGAAACTCCGCGTTGCTCAGCGACAGCCCTGAAACCTGACAGATCTAGAGGAGATCTGTGTGGAGGAGTGGGCCAAAATCCCTGTTGCAGTGCAAACCTGGTCAGGAACTACAGGAAACGTTTGACCTCTGTAATTGCAAACAAAGGCTTCTGTACCAAATATTAACACTGATTTTCTCAGGTGTTCAAATACTTATGTTCAGCAGTGCAAGACAAATACATTCTTTAAAAATCATACAATGTGATTTCCTGAAATTTTTTTTTAATTCTGTCTCTCAGAGTGGGAATGCACCTACAATGTGAATTTCAGACCCCCCCATGATTTCTAAGTGGGAGAACTTGCAAAATCGCAGGGTGTTCAAATACTTCTGTTCCTCACTGTACATAAATATATAAATATAATTTGACAGCTTTAATTGGCTCTCACGGTGCTCATCCCTCCGGCTCCCAATCATGTGACCACTGTGAGAACCAATCACTGTGGTCACATGATACAGAAGCTGCGCCACCTCTGGACATTAAGCCCCGGTTCACTCTGATGTGAGTTATCATGCGACTCGATGCACCTTGCAAAACATTAAAGTCGCATGACAAGTCCAAATATTTTCATTTTAATTGGTGCTGTCCAGGGGCGGACTGACCATTTGGAAACTTGGGCACTGCCCGAGGGCCCGGGGTCTGTAGGGGGGCACCATGAGATGCCCCTGGTACTTTTTTCATAGGCTTTTTTGAGTTTGGGCAAGGACACAGGGGCCCCATGATCCCCTATTGCCTGGGGGCCCCATGAGTTGTCAGTCTGCCCCTGGTGCTGTCTTAAGCAATGCGAATCCAGTCACAGCAAGAAACCCCTGCACTACTATTCTACGTCTTTGGTCCTACTTCAGTGCCATAGGATGCAATAATAAAATCACAAAAGTCGCAAGGATTGTCTTAATCTTTACAACTTTGATGCAACAGTATCCTACATCAGAGGGGTTTATCGAAAGCTAAATTGGCATAGCATCAAAGTTGCATCAAAGTTGGATTGAAGTTGCATCACCTCACAATGCAAAGTCGCATGAAAGTCGGAGTGAAGTTGCATCACGTCACAATGCAAAGTCAGATGAAAGTCGGATTGAAGTTACATCACGTCACAATGCAAAGTCAGATGAAAGTCGGATTGAAGTTACATCACGTCACAATGCAAAGTCAGATGAAAGTCGGATTGAAGTTACATCACGTCACAATGCAAAGTTGCATGAAAGTTGGATTGAAGTTACATCACGTCACAATGCAAAGTCAGATGAAAGTCGGATTGAAGTTGCATCACGTCACAATGCAAAGTCGAATGAAAGGTGGGTTGAAGTTGCATCATGTCACAATGCAAAGTCGCATGAAAGTCGGATTGAAGTTGCATCACGTCACAATGCAGAGTCACATGTGAGTCAGATTGAAGTTGCATCACGTCACAATGCAGAGTCGCATGAAAGTCGGATTAAAGTTACATCACATCACAATGCAAAGTCGCACTACTTTCAAGCCACAGCAGCATGAACAGCTCATTTAAAGGGTCACCAGGAGGTGACATAAGGAGTTAAAGAGTTTCCTTCACAATGTATCTAACTCAAAACAAGAATGTAATATTTAGTAACATACTGATCCTTAGATGGGTTTTCTTTTCTATTTCTTTTATTTTTACCTGGTGATCGCGCCAATAACAAACTTCCTATACTAGGATGTCAGGACTCATCATACTGTATGTGAGGAGGATCAGCATTGTCTACATAGGACAGGAAGTGTGCTAGGACTACAGAACTCCTCCCCTCTCATCATCTCCATGACATAGTTGGGGAAGTTCTCTGTAGGTCACAGAAGTGATAACACAGTTCAGGATAACAGGACAGAATGCACAGGGTGGTGCGAGCTCATTGGATTTCTGGCAGGATCAGCCATTTTTTTGTTTATACTAAATAATATAATAAAACTTTCAATGGAATATTTAACAGATCATATGGAAGCCAATCAGAGCAGTTCATTGTTCGGGGTTTACATACACCTTCACCCCCTCTCATCATTTCAGAGATGTGTGTCACTCAACTAACTGACTGACTGGCTGACTGACTAACTAACTACCTGATTAAATTGAGGTCAAGCCGCTTTTCAAATGAGCTCTGAAGCTAAATTAAAATGACATCAGATTTCAGCTCAAGGTTAAATGGTCCCATTTACATATTCAGTACTTGGGGGGAATTTCAAGTGCACTGCTTACAGGTCGTTCAACGCCAAATTCCTCACTAACCTCACCAGCGTTGTTCTTTTTGTTTTTTCCTTGTTATGTTCTTACTATTATTATTATTATTATTATTTAGTGCTGTTCAACTTAACTACTGGAGAGTGTTTAATACCTTCCAGTCTTGTTATTTATAAATCGTTACTACAGAGACAAACCAGCCCAGCTTTGGATGATGATGTTGATTATTGTCATTATCATTATTACTATTTTATTCATTTTATTATTATTATTATTATTGTTAATATTTTAATTATTGTCATTATCATATGTTTTTATTTTATATGATTATCATTATTACTATTTTTTTTTTTTTTAGTAGTAGTATTGTTGTTGTCATTGTCATTATCATTGTTATAATGTAGTATTGATATTATTTTATTTTTTGTTATTATTTTAAATTATTATTATTATTATTATTAGTAGTAATTTATTTATTGCTATTATTATTATTGTTGTTGTTGTTATTATCACTTTTTATTTACTTATTGGTAGTAGTATCGTTGTTGTCATTGTAATTATCATTGTTATAATCAGTGTATTATTATTATTATTATTATTACTGTAATTATTTGAATTATTGACATTATCATTAGTATAATTTTATACTATTATTATTAGTATTATTATTGCCATTGTTGTTATTTTATTATTATTTGTAGTAGTATCTTATTTATTGTTGTTAATAATAATAATAATAATAATAATAATAACAACACTACTACTACCAGGGGCGGGCTGACAACTCATGGGACCCCCAGGCGATAGGGGATCATGGGGCCCCTGTGTCCTTGCCCAAACTTAAAAAAGCCTATGAAAAAGGTACCAGGGGCATCTCATGGGGCCCCCAACTGACCCCGGGCCCTTGGGCAGTGCTCGAGTTTCCAAATGGTCAGTTCGCCCCTGATTACTACTACTACTACTACTACTACTACTAATAATTTAAAATAATAACAATAATTAAAATAATAACAATAGTACATTATAACAATGATAATGACAATGATAACAACAATACTACTATTAAAAAAACAAATAAAATAGTAATAATGGTGATAATAATAATAATAATAATAATAATTATTATTATTATTATTATTGTTATTAGTAGTAGTAGTAGTATCTTATTTATTGTTGTTAATAATAATAATAATAATTTAAAATAACAACAATAATTAAAATAATAACAATACTACATTATAACAATGATAATGACAATGACAACAACAATACTACTACTAAAGAAAACAAATAAAATAGTAATAATAATAATAATAATAATAATAATATCATTATTACTATTTTATTTGTTTTTTTAGTAGTAGTATTGTTGTTGTCATTGTCATTATCATTGTTATAATGTAGTATTGTTATTATTTTAATTATTGTTATTATCATTGCTATTAATTTTAATTATTATTATTATTATTATTAGTAGTAGTAGTAGTAGTAGTAGTAATCATTTATTTATTGCTATTATTATTATTATTATTGTTGTTGTTATCATTATTAGTTTTTATTTATTTATTATTAGTAGTAGTATTGTTGTTGTCATTGTCCTTATCATTGTTATAATCAGTGTATTATTATTATTATTAATATTACTGTTATTATTTGAATTATTGACATTATCATTAGTATAATTTTATACTATTATTATTAGTATTATTATTGCCATTGTTGTTATTTATTATTATTAATAGTAGTAATAATAATAATAATAATAATATTAGTGGTAGTAGTATTGTCATTATTGTTGTTACTATTATAATTATTAGTTGTAGTAGTAATATTGTCATTGTTGTTATTATATTTCTTTTTGTCATTGCTAACTCCTCACTAAACAGAGACAACACAGCCAAGATTTGTTCTTCTAGTTCTTTTTCTTGGCATTATGTTATTATTATTATTAGTAGTAATATTTAGCACTGTTCAGCTTAGGCCTTGTTTACAGTAGCTGCGTTCGGATCTCTCTTCAGAGAACATTTGACATCCAGTGAGGAGGCGTTGGATCACCTCCTGGCCACCTGCTTTAACCCCTTGAACGCCACACTTGCATGTCCATTCAACTGAATGAGCTGCGTACAGGTGGTGGTACTGCCTACTGAACACTACAGTGGGGATTATTTTTGTTGCGCCGTGATGCAAAGCATTGTGGCCGCGGCATATGTATATACTCCTCATCCACTGCCTTTACAGATAAAGGGGGAGCTGTTGGGGGTGGTCAAACAGTGGCTCAACCATGTGGTTTTACTGCCTCTGCTAGTGTAAACGAAGTCTTAGTTACTGCAGAGCTTTTAACCTCTTCACACTGACGCCTCCGGGCCCTTTAAGAACTTCTAGATGCCAGGAGGCAGAGGCAGGCATTTGGGTCATGTGACCATTGTGATTGGCTGTCACAGCGGTCACATGATCAGAAAGCTCCTGATGGCAAGTATGCATGGGGGAGCTTGTCGATCCCCACCGGCTTCCGTGATGAGAGCATGCAGAGTATTTTTTTGAGACAGATAAAGCTTTATTTTGGTGCTATTTATTCACTACTGGGATTTTAATTTTTTTTGCTATGTAAATGAAAAAGTCCAAAAATTTTGAAAAAAAAGTGTTTTTCTTATACAGTTTTGCAAATAAATAATATTTCATCATAAATCTTGACCAAAATGTATTCCGTTATCTTTTTAGTGAAAAAGAAATAACCCAAATTAGTTTATAACCAAAAATTATAATTTTTAAACATTTTTTTTTACATTTTTATTTTATTTTTTATGTTATTATTTATGTTTTTTTTTCTTACTGTCACCCTAGCAGTACATTGTCACCATAGTGACACTGTACTACTTGTGGGGGGTGATGAAGATTGTTTTTTTTTTTTTTTTTTACACTGATTGCTTTTACACCCATAAAGGCTGTAAAAGCAATCATTTCTCCTTCTCTCTAGCTGCATTCTTGCAGCGATTGAGAACTACTGTGTGAGCTGTGATTGGTCACAGCTTGTCACATGGTACAAGGCTGTTGTGAATAGCCTTGTACCATGTGACCTCTGTGATCATTCAAAGATTTCATACGTAGTAAGCAATGATGTCAGAATTGATATCTTGCTTACTACTCTACATGTGATCACTGATTGGCCAACCAGTGATCACATGATCGGGACCTCACACAGAGGTCCCGTATGACGATCGGTGTTCCACTGTGTCCGGAGGACACAGCGGGCACCGGATCGAGGTGCTGCGCACTCCCAGGGAGCGCACACAAGCAGGGGGCGGGGAGGCCGTTTATATACAACAGCCGGACGGGAGGTGGTTAATACCCATTTTATTATTTATAATTCCTTACTACAGAGACAAAAGATAAAATATCCAAACCAGCTTTTGCTTTAATATTTATCTTCTATCCAGAGATTTCTACTGCAAGTAGTTTTTTCTACCACTGGATGTCCTCAGTCTGATGGCTGGCGACATTCAACCCACTTCCTCTATATTGAAATCGTCTGGCACCCACCCCGAGCCTGTGACTGGGCAGTGAAAGGAGAAGCAGCACAGTGATGAGCTCATCTCTCTGTCACTCTGCTCTCTCCTCCTATCAGCATGCTTCTTGTCAGCGCAAGAACGGTTTAGCTTCTTGTGCTGCTTCTTCCTCTCACACCGCAGCCCTGCTGTACAGGGATTGCAAGAGGCTGATATCAGGTCACATTAGGGTACTTACACTACTTGTATTTAAATAATACATTTAAAAATATATTAATGACTAGTGATGGGCCAAACCCCCCACTGTTCGGTTTGCAATCCCAAATTGCAAGTTGAGAACGGGACCTTAAAGTCCTCTTTAACCACTTCCCATCCGGCCCATATATATAAACGGGAGAGGTGCAGGGGCATGTGGCCGTTTATAATCGGCCTCCCCGCCCCCTGCTTGTGCACGCTCCCTGGGAGCTCCTCCGGACACAGTGGAACACCGATCGTCGGACAGGACCTCTGTGTGAGGTCCCAATCATGTGATTACTGATTGGCCAATCAGTGATCACATGAATAGTAGTAAGCTAGAAGTCACTTCATGACATCATTGCTTACTACCTGTGAAATCTGTGAATGATCACAGAGGTCACATGGTACAAGGCTATTCACAACAGCCTTGTACCATGTGACAAGCTGTGACCAATCACACCTCTCACAGTATTTCTCAATGGCTGCAAAAATGCAGCCAGAGAGAAGGGGAAATGATTGCTTTTACAGTCTTTATGGGTGTAAAAGCAATCAGTGAAAAAAAAAATCTTCATAACCCCCCACAAGTAGTACAGTGTCACTATGGTGACATTGTACTGCTAGGGTGATAGTATGTAAAAAAAAAAAAACATAACTAATAATATTAAAAAAAAAATAAAAATATACATTTTTTTTTAAATTATAATTTTTGGTTATAAACTAATTTGGGTTATTTTTTTTTTACTAAAAAGATAGCTGAAGCAATTTTAGCCAAGATTTATGAAGAAAGATTATTTATTTGCACAATTTTATAAGAAAAACACTTTTTTGTTCAAAATGTTCAGACTTTTTCATTTATATAGCAAAAAAAAAAAAAATCCCAGTGGTGAACAAATACCACCAAAATAATTTTTTTTCCGTCTAAAAAAAATGCTAAAAAATTCAGTGTTGCATGACCGCGCAATTGTCATTCAAAGTGTGATAGCTGAAAGCTGAAAATTGGCCTGGACAGGAAGGGGGCGAAAGTGTCCGGACTGGAAGTGGTTAAATAATACATTTAACAATATATTGATGACTAGTGATGGGCCGAGCACCCCCCTGTTTGGTTTATGATCCCAAGATGAGAACGGGACCTTAAAGTCCTCTTTAAATCTGATGATAGTCTATATATTTTTTTGGAATCCTTCTTTATTTTTCATCAGTGCCACTTATAAATACGGTTGTCTTTCTGCAATCTGGCCTGTCTAGTAGCTCTGTAATTATGGGGAGGTTAACTATAACGTCCTCCAATTTGAGGATAAGGCATTATCTGAGATCTAGAGGATATTAGCCCAAAATTACACAATAACAAATGTCTCCTTGTGCAAAATCATTCGCACTCCTAAACCCAGAGTAATATCTGATTAACCTTTTGCCGCAGCTGCCTGACATTGAGTGTTATTGCCTATAGCTTCATATGAGCATGGCCTATATGAAAGCCACTTCATTTTATTTGCACACCGCGATTCGCCCCTTATCTCTCAGGTCACATGATGCTCCTCGCACATCTCTAAGCTGGATTGAATGCTTTTTTGACTCAAGGACTAAGCAATACTTCAAGCGTCGTGTTTCAGCTGTCAGTCAAGTTCTCAATCTGCCAAAGAGTGAAGACGCCGAGTACGAGGAGTGAGATAAGTGTGTAAATCTATCAGTTACAGAAACGAGGGCTAAGCAAAATTAAGCAAATTTAATTACGTGATTGCAAGGGAATAGTGAGAAAATTTCTCATTGGCTGGTACAGCCGAGGCTTCCTTTTGACTTGGAAAATATGACATTTTAAAATCACTTATTAATCAGAATGGAACTTATTTTTCAAAAAGATATATATACAGTTAGGTCCAGGGGCGGACTGACAACTCATGGGGCCCCCAGGCAATAGGGGATCATGGGGCCCCTGTGTCCTTGCCCAAACTCAAAAAAGCCTATGAAAAAGGTACCAGGGGCATCTCATGGGGCCCCCTACTGACCCCGGACCCTTGGCAGTGCCCGAGTTTCCAAATGATCAGTCCGCCCCTGGTTAGGTCCATATACAGTATATTTGGCCACAATTTTTTTTCGGGTATTTACAAAAACATATTCAAGCTATACAGGGTGATTGAAAAGTAATGCAGGCCATAGACGGGTCAAAAACTGGCCGTTTAAGAAAAAAAAAAACGAAAAATCAGTCATTTAATAGGTCGACGTTATCACCAACGGTAAAAAAAACGGCCAATTTTCGGCCTGTCTACGGCCGGCATTTAATTACTTCTGTCCCCTGCAGAGAGCTCCGCTATTATATTTGACATCAAAAAGTATAGCAGCTGCAACATTGTATCTATTTGTATCCACTTCGGATACAGATGTTTTTATTCGGATACAAATAGATACATTGTTGCAACCGCTATACTTTTTCATGTCAAATATAATAGCGGACTGGAATTCTTATTCTTTTTCTTCTTTTTCTTCTTCTTGCAGATCATGGCTCATGCGCAGATTTTTTATCGCTAAAAAGATCGGCCAATTTGCCCATCATTGCCGTGAAAATCGGACGATCGGACGATTTTTTTCCAACTTTACCGATAAAAAAAATGTGCCAAAATCCCGAAAAACGGCCGACCAATTAACCCACTAACGGTGCGAAAAAAATTGGCCGATTTTCGACCCATCTACGTCCTGCATAACTCCTTATTTTAAAAATCTTATAATTTATTTTTTAATCATTATTTTTACAAAAAATTAATATGAGAAGAACACACATAACATGGAGTTTTATTTAAAATTCCTCTTGAGCACAGTTCGTACACAGTGAAAAGAGAGGCCACTTTCCCTTGCTGCTTGTCGAATGGACTTTTTTGGGCTCTGAGTGAATATTTCTTGAATTGTTCTCACTACCTCCTGGTCACAGGCATTGGAAGGGCGACCGCTTCTTTGAGCATCCATTACAGAACCTGTCACCATGTGTTTTGCATGACAGTTCTTGATGGTCTTTGCATCTATCTGAGCATGTTTTCCTTTGATGGTCCTCCACCATCTTTGCACTTGAACAACTGATTTCCAAACTTCGTAGCGTGCTGGAGGGAAAGATTCGAAATCTGGCCTGACAAGTGGATTTTCCACCACAACAATGCTCCTGCACATGATGCATTAAGTGTTTAGGCCAAAATGTATTCTGTTACATGGTTTTGGTAAAAAAAATCCCAATAAGTGTATATTGATTGCTTTGTGTGGAAGTTATAGCGTCTACAAACTATGGGATAGATACTGCAATTTACGCCATTTTTTTGCTATACAGCGCTGCGCTAGTTTAACGGACAATTGCGCGGTCATGCAATACGGTACATAAATGAAATTTACATCCTTTTTTTCCCACAAATTGAGTTTTCTTTTGTATTTGATCGCCTGTGCGTTTTTTATTTTTTGCGCTATAAAAAAAAAAGGCTGACAATTTTGAGGAAAAAAAAACAATATTTGGACTTTTTGCTATAAAACATGTCCAGTAAAAAAA
Source organism: Staurois parvus (assembly GCF_062004578.1). Lineage (NCBI taxonomy): Eukaryota > Metazoa > Chordata > Amphibia > Anura > Ranidae > Staurois > Staurois parvus. The sequence continues at coordinate 4,647,825 of NW_028317980.1, read as the reverse complement.
AAATTTAAAAATCAAATTTAGTCATAAATTTCTGCCAAAATGTATTCTGCGACATGTCTTTGCTAAAAAAAAACCCAATACGTGTAAATTAATTGGTTTACGTGAAAGTTATAGCGTTTACAAATGGTGGGAAAGATACTGGGATTTTTAATTTTATTTTATACTAATAATGGCGGCGATCAGCGACTTATGGCGGCGATCAGTGACTTATCGCAGGACTGCGGCGGACATTCTGACACTGGGTGGAACTGACTTGAGGTCATTGACATCCCCAGTGACACCAATACAGTGATCAGTGCAAAAAAAAAAATACTGACACTGTACTAATGGCACTGGGGAGGAAGGGGTTAACTTTTTCATTTACTGAAAGGGTTAACTGTGTGAGAGGAGTGTTTTACTAGGGGGCGGGGGTGTGTACTGCAGGGGAACACGCTGATCCGGAGAGATAAACTCTTCTCTCCGGATCAGCATGTCAGGAGCTGACAGGGAACTGACAGAAAGCACAGCTGCAGTGTAAACACTGCAGCCATCTTCTCTGTCAGTGATTGCCGCTAATCGCCGGGACACGGTAGGTAATGACCGGCCGTGACCCAACGACTGACACCCGCAGCGCAGGTAGGGCGGTGGCGCCCCCTACCTGTTTTGCAAAAGCACATTTTAAAACATGGTTTTGCGCAGCCGTGCCGACCTGCCACCGTATTTCTACAGTGGCTGGTCGGCAAGTGGTTAAAAGGACACAGATTTGATGACATTCTGGACATCAAGCACACCACAATAAAGTTACTGCACAATGTTCCGGAAAACAAGTTCCAGGAATGTTTCCAGCAATGGCACATTTGTCTGTTTAGAAAAGTGCATTGCTTCACAAGAGCACTACTTTGAAGGTTACAACAGCCACTAGTGTATAGGACACAACAAAGGTTAATTTGTTCATTTATTCTAGGGTAGAGTAAAAACAATTTACTTACCAGACCCTCCACTCCCCCAGCAGATGGCCCTCCCCTATTCTCCCTGTTACTCAGTATCATTACGTCCAATGCAGGGCTATATTATTGATCTTGTTGATGTCTGGACCTTAGACTGCTGGAGTATGAAGGAGAAGACACTGTGGGACTGGTCAAGCAGCACAGAGTGGAGGATTGAGCAAGTAAATCTTTTCTGCCTTCTCAACCTAAACAAGCAGTTATCCCTTGCAGTGCAGGCAGTGCCTCAAGAATTATATTTCAAGTTTCCCCTAGTTGGGCTTTAAATCTTCTCTTGGATGAGGTGGGTCTTTTCTCACCATTGCGGTATCTACACTTTGATGCATGGTAATTAATTCTGAATGCTACTCTAACAAACCTTCTGAGCAAGGAGGACGAAAAACACACTAAGAAATGATTTCATGAAAAATAGATTACAAGGCCATTAGGTAGTGGATGGGTATGGATTACTTTTTGGAGAACAAGGATATCGTTTAGTATCACTTTTTCTTCTTCAGAATAACATACTCAAATTGTGCTGGAAACTTTTATACTTGCAAACAAGCTCAAAAGTCCTAGCGATGAAGAAAAATGTAAAACTGCAGTGAGCGCTCTCAACAATTAGCAGCTGGACATTCAAGGAAAACACATCAAAGTCCCAAGAAATATATATATAAGTAAAATGCAGCGCTATTAATATATTATAAATGGTTGTGGTGGTATTAATAAATGGATAATAATAAGACACAGTCCAGTAAAAGGTGCTCGTTGATTCCCGGTGCAAATGGTAGAAATGCGCACTAACCAGAAGCGTATAGGTAATACGCATGTGAATAAATATCCTGAAGATTCCCCTCTCCTTTCTGGTCTGATCATGGGAATAACTGGAAAGAATGAAGATCAAGCGCCCTTGTGTGGTGAAGATGTGGTCCAGCAGGTCAGAGAAATCTTTGCCAAGATGTAGTTCCCCCTCTCAGGATCTGACACAGGAATCACTCAGGGCTGTAAAGGTTGAAGAAGCTCACCACATTGACCCTCACAACAAACGTCAAATCATGTCCTAGCGATGAGGCTCCCACACAGCAAGGCTCTTCTCAATGGGCACCCAACAATAGCTCAAACCACAGAATTATAGAAAGGAGCACCAGACCAAAATCGGATGAAAGAGTCCAAGATCATTTTAATTGTTGGTAAAAAAAAAAAGTCATCTAAAAAATAAAAATAGCCAACATGTTTTGGGAGCAACTCCACTCCCCCTATCTGAGGGAACAAGAATAAAAAGAAAACAATCATAATTATATTTGTTTTATTCTAGTAACCCTGGCAACGTAGTAGTGATACCCCCGCAACGTGTCAGATGTTTATACCAACAATGAAAATGATCTTGGACTCTTTCATCTGGTTTTGGGTCTGGGGTGTTTTTTCATAATTCTATGTGTTTTTTCCTACTTAGAATTTTCAAAACACAAGGAATCTAATTGAGCAGACAAATTTTGCAGCACTTAGAGAAACACCGAAACAGGTCTGACCATTGGGGTACATGACTAGGGTAAAGCAGATGTCACCAACAGGCTCACCATCAAGACCGCTAGGCTCCTAATACCCCTCTTATCAAATATACCTAAATAGTCAGCACCAACATTTGAATGATTTAAGTGAAATTGGTCATAGCGGTCATTTAGTAACAAATAACCAATCTAAACATTCCTTTAAGCAGAAACATAATTACAACAGTAATCAAGGCTGTCAATCTTTGAAGACACCAAAGGACCAACCATCATTTATGCATCTGAGGAATCACTTAAAGGTCCACAGGTTCAGGATACCGGCTCAGGTACAATCCCAACTCTCCTCAGATACCTC